>NW_009213002.1:3248-3764 GCF_000690835.1 Fulmarus glacialis | reverse complement strand
CGACTTTCACTTCGGCAAATGCTGAAGTTAACTTGGCGAGGATGGGGAGGGTGCGAAGCAGCTCCCGCATCGTCTCTGGGTTGGGGCGGGCGGTCCCCAAAGGGCTGGCAATTTCTCACCTTGCCGTGGCCCCAGTGAGAGCATCGTCCCACAGGCTGGGGGGCTCTCCCTGCCCGGGAGGAGGCTCTGCCCCGTAGCCCCATGAGGTGTTTAGCCACCCCCAAAGCTGCTTTCTGGCTTTCGGGGTGGCCGTAGGAACCATGGGCAGGTCCCAGTGGGTGTTGAGCCCTTAGCAGTGCCCCAAGCATGCAGAGCTGCTCCCGCCTCCCACCGCATTTCATGCTGTTTCACCGAGGGGAAACCACAGGAACTGCTAAGTAACTTTGGGGTTTTCATGCCTCGTGCAGCCTCGTGAGGCCTCAGAGGGTTGGGGCTAAAAACCTGCACCTCCCTGGAGATGCTGTGCTAGCCCACACCGGGTTTATCCGTCATCCGGAGGGGAAGAGTGAGAAAAGT
>NW_009213002.1:819-3118 GCF_000690835.1 Fulmarus glacialis | reverse complement strand
GAGGGCGAGTGGCTACGAGTCTCCCCAGAGCCCTTTCCCCTGAGCTCCTCTGGCTCCGGGAGGGCTCTCCCCACGGCCACACGGGTGCCGGCAGGGCCGCGCCAGAGCCCGGTGCCCATCTCGGCAGCGCCCGAGCGCTGGTGGACCTGCCCTCTGCTTCCTCCAGATAAAGATTTGGCTCTGAGCATCCTAGGATGGGCCTGGCTTTATTTTTTTTCCCTGCAGAGGCCATCCTGATTTTCCTTTCACTCTGGTCCAAAATTCCCCACTTCTCTATTTTTAAAAGACAAGGGGGAAAACCAGCCTGAGCTGCTCAGAGGCTGAAGCTACAAGACAAGCACAGAGAAGGCTGAAGCAGGCAAGCACAGCCTGAGCCCAGAGCAGCCCCGGTGAGGGACATCCCGCCCACCCAGCCATCCCCTCCAGCACCACTGTTGCCCCTCGTGCGACTCCACCAGAGCCACTCGCTGCCTTGGCTCAGCACAACAGCTCCCGTGGGGCCAACAAGATAAATTGCAATTAAGCCCCCTCGCTCCCAGCCTTGTGCTGCATGAGGAAAGCAAAGGGGAGCGCAGCCGGCTGGCTGCCCTCTCCTCTGGCACCAGCAAGGGCCTTCTCAGGAGAGCAGGGAGGAAAGCGTCGGTCCTCGTGCCAGGTAGCCACAAAAGCACCTTCTGAGCTGTTGGTGTTGGAGCTGCTCCGAAGGATGGCATTAGTTTTGGCTTGTAGGTGCCAGCGATGATGGAGAGGGGAAGGGGAGCAGAGATGCCATGCTGTCATGTGGACAGGTAGCCCTCGTGGCTGTTTTCTTATTCTGCCCTGCAGCTCCCTCACAGGACATCTGGTACACAATTTTATCTGTTACCAAAGAAACCTTATTTGTTATAAGCTGACACGGGACGCTCCTGAGCAGCAGCTACCCACGAGCATTTCTTATTAATAGCCAGCAAAAAGCCTCATGTGTGAATTCAGCTTCACTTCTGGCTATATTCCAGAGAATCAATACATTTCTCAGTTCCCATTTCCTACCTCAGGAGCATCATTTCATGACAGCTGAGCATAGGAAATACTGGTTAAAAGTCATTTTCATTCCTCTGGAAGGACTAAAATGTGTTGGCATAGTGGAAAGCAGACCATCACCTCCAGCTGACCACTCAGAGCGTCAGGGTTTTGTTTTGATCATTTTACCGTCTCCCTTAGGGTGAGTTTGAGGCTGGTGTATCTCTGCTGGAGAAGCTGAGCACTCCAGAGTCCACAGGTTTCTGGGCACCTGTACATCCAGACAGATGACTTGTAGCATTTACCTCCAGCCACAGGTCTCTGCATCTTCTGCTAATGAAGCATCCTCAGCCATCCTGTCTTTGGGACCCCAGTGAGGTGCGAGCTCTGGAGCCACCTCCAGCTGCCCACCCTGGATGTTATTGCTGCTACTTGACTTCTGCCCCACCAGATCCTCCCAAATCTCATCACCCTCCTGCTTGCCAGCCGATATTAAGGCTCGGTGCAGAGCCGCAGGGCACGAGCCGTCCCACTGGGGCTCACGGGCTGACACAAGCCGCTCTGTGGGAGCAGCATCCCTCCGTGAAGGAGCTGGCGTGAGCTGCGCTGCTCCTCCCTGCAGCGGCAGGACTGCCACATGCGCCGGAGAACTATGGTTCACGTGCAGCTGAGGAACCAGTTAATGCTCTTAAAGAAGTTGAGTTTCCTGTGAGCCATTTTACCTCTCATACCACGGCGCAACTTCCCCCTCTGAGCAGCATCTGTGCCGGTTTTCATGCACTGGGGGGAACCTGCCCCATTCCTCTTGGCCAAACTCCTCTTAAGGAGTTTCAGTCCTTTTTGCAAAGGGTATTTTCAGCTGCTACATAGCAAGGAAATGGGCTTCACTCCACCTGCTGCTGCTTTCCCTTGGGATTGCTGAATGGGCATCATCTGGGTGAGACCCTGATGAGGGAGCCCTGGTGGGACTCAGGCAGGTTGTCCAAGCTCCTCGCTTTCCCGTGTCCCCACTGCTGTTTGACCCCGTCCTGGTCACAGAGCAGCCCCCTGAGTCATGGCTGTGTCCGTGCAGAGGGCTTGAAAGGGACTGTCTGCGCATGATCGAAGCTTTAGGAGCTGACATGGGGCTCCATTCCCCACCAATGCTGGGTGGGATGCCAGCACGAATCCACCTCTGCACAGCCCCACCACCCACAGCCCCTTCTCCTCCCTGAGGCTGAGGAGGCTGCTTGGGTGGTTCTTGGCCATCATCAGCCTGGGGAAGTCATGCCTGTGTTCGTTAAATGCACACAAAACCGGA
>NW_009213002.1:0-735 GCF_000690835.1 Fulmarus glacialis | reverse complement strand
GGCCTCCCAGCCAAGCGGACCCTCCCTTCCTCCCCATCCATCAGCAGTCACTCTCCACCTCCTTCCCCTGCCTCCTTCCCCTCTTCCTCCTGGCTTTATCTCACATTCCTGGGAAGGATCCGACCCCGGGCATCCCGAGGATGCTCTCTGATGCTTTCTAGTGGAGGCATCCTATCTGGGCTGGGTAAGCCCAGCCAATGGGTTAAATCCTCGTTTCTCTGCTTTCCCGGCAGGCTGGTCTGGATGGAGAAAACATTGGAAACTGCCCCTTCTGCCAGCGCCTCTTCATGGTGCTGTGGCTCAAAGGGGTCAAGTTCAATGTCACCACGGTGGACATGACCAGGTGAGACGGCACCAGAACCCAGCCCTGTGCCAGCAGTGGGGCGAGACCCCCCTGGCTCAGCTCCCCCATCAGCACGTTCCTCCCTCCCGCCCGCACCGCAGCCAGCGTGTCACCGTGGGAGGGACAGGGGTGACAGTCCCTGCCTGTCACGCCGTGGGGTGCAGGGAGTGGGCCAGCACAGAACTCCAGCCGCATGCCAACATGTGCACGGCACAGGGACCCCCTGTCCTGCTGGATGCGGGTACGAGTCTGAGGCACCACACGGCAGACCAAGAGGCTGGGGGCACTTCTCAGCCTCCCAAACCCAGCAGAGCATGCAAGGGGGGATGCTCCCGGTCCCACACCCCCTCCCACACACCCGCCTCAGCCTTGTCCATTCACCCCGGGGAGGC
>NW_009213001.1:2237-2655 GCF_000690835.1 Fulmarus glacialis | reverse complement strand
AGAGGGTCCCCAGGGCCCTTTGCTGGGCAGGCTGGGTGGGAGGGCAGCCGATGCCATTCCCACCCCTGGGACGTGGCATCTGGGAGGAGGGTGACCCAGGTACTGGGACTGTGCCTTGCCCTTAACCCTGACTGCGGGTGCAGGGGGGCACCCAAACCCAGACCCTGTATGCCTGGGGTGCCCAAGCACGGGGCAGGGCTGGAGGGGCTGGCATGGCTCTGGCACGAGACCCCTAACTTGGTGATACGAGTGCTGCTGGAGTGAGAGAACTGGGGAGCGGGACCCCGAGCTCTGCCCAAAGCCAGCACCGTAGCCACCCAGCCGGGCATGCCCATGGGGACACTGTGACAGCATGGGGGGCTCTAGCTGGCAAGAGGGGGCTGCGGAGGCAGGCGTGTGGGCAGGAGGATGCGAGTGC
>NW_009213001.1:1898-2136 GCF_000690835.1 Fulmarus glacialis | reverse complement strand
GTGCCTTCCCCGCATCCTGCCATGAGCAGGCTCAGCCCAAAGCCATGCCCTTCCCACCCCAAAGCTAAAAAAACTCCCCAAGCTCCAGACCCTGCCTGGCCTTACCTCCCTGACCCCCCAAGCACCCCAAACCCTCAGGGTAACTCATTGCTGCTCACCCGCTCCCGGGACCTGGGGGGAGGCCCATCAGAGCTGCAGCCACGGTCCCCCCCACAAAATCCTAGCTACAGCCTCAGCC
>NW_009213001.1:1253-1727 GCF_000690835.1 Fulmarus glacialis | reverse complement strand
GGGCTGTGACCCACGTCCCCCCTGCAGCATCACGCGTCTTTATTTATTTATCTGCTCTTTGTATGTACCATAGATGGGAGGCAGCGTGGGCGCGTGCAGGGTGAGATGGGAGCGGGCGTGGGGGAAAGCTGTTTGGGGAGGGGGGTGATTTTTTTTTTTTAAACAAAAAGCAGAAATTATTTAAAGATTATTTTAAAGCACAGTTTTTATGGTGATTGTTGTCCAGGGCAAAGTGAGAGAGCGTGAGCACGGCCGACAGCAAGTGTATTTTTGTCTCTTCACTGGATGTACCTTTCTTGGTCGGGGTCACAGCCCAATAAATCCATCGTCTCCCAGGCGGGCACTCCGAGCTCTGGTGTGGGGAGGGCAGGCAGCGATTGGGGACACTTACTGCCCATCATAAACAGGGCAGGGCTAGAGGACATCTTGCGCTTCTCTAGGAGCAAGATTTGGCCACCCCAGTGCCCCCCACCA
>NW_009213001.1:646-1222 GCF_000690835.1 Fulmarus glacialis | reverse complement strand
CCCCACTCCCCCATACCCAGGGGAGATGGGCAGCCGGAGGCTGCGGGAGTGACCCAACCTACATGGGACCAAGCTGTCATTGGGGCCACCTGGAAACTAGGGCAAGCAGAGCAGGATGTAGGAGGGACAGCCACCACGGGACTGCCAAGGACACCTCTCCATCCCCATCTGGGCCCATCGCCCCAGCGCCTGGCCGTGCTGGGACACCCTTCCCCACCATTTCCATCACCACAACACCCACTAACCCAGTGCTGCCAGGGAAGATGGACCTCCTACCCTGTACACTGGGTTTCCAATGTCACTAGCGCTAGTCATTGCTGGCTCTGTCCCCTCGCCCCTTGCCAGCCCTATCCCCCCTCCACCCCATCCTCATGCCAGCGGAAGGGAAGACCACCAGCCAGCTCCCCACAGAGCCTCTCCGTACTTGTCCCACCCACACACCCCTCTGGGCACCCCCTGCCCCATCTCCAAGCTGCCCTGCCCTGGTCTCCCCAGGGGGGGTGGGAGCGGGGTCCCCGTCAGGGCTTTCCCTGGACCCCACAGCATGGCAAGTGCGGAGCAATTCAACAGCAGGCT
>NW_009213001.1:295-537 GCF_000690835.1 Fulmarus glacialis | reverse complement strand
GCCACGGGGTCAGGCTTTCGAGAGGCACTTTATGGAGTGAAATTTCAATCAGGCTGTCGTTGCAGGCACGGTGGGGGGAGCTGGAGGCAGGGGCTGCATGGGGAGAGGATGTGCCTTCGGGGTGCCCCGTGGTGCTGTGGGCAGCCCATCTCCAGGCCCAGGTTTTTAGGGTATCAGTGAGTATGTGGGAACAGCTCTTTGCCCCATTAGGAGGATGCTGCAGGGTACTGGGGGGCTGCTTT
>NW_009213001.1:0-248 GCF_000690835.1 Fulmarus glacialis | reverse complement strand
GGCTCTAGGCTGGCCCCAGGGCAGTGAGAGGAAGGGGAGACACCCATAAATAAGATTCTGGGATCTTTCTGAAGCCCCATTAATGCCCCCCTAGCCCCATAAAGCCCCATGGCGAGGACAGTCTGGACAAAATGATGTCCGACTGACAGACAGGACTTATGGGGGGCTCTTCCTTCTCTGGATGTCCCCCCTCTCTTGTCGCTCAGGCCCAGGAGAGCCAGGGCGGCCTGGGTGCTGCCCCAGTGCTC
>NW_009213000.1:0-1007 GCF_000690835.1 Fulmarus glacialis | reverse complement strand
GCGGTGGGGGGTTCCAGGAGAGCCGCCTTTAACGTGGGCTTAGCTCACCGCGAGCTCCGCGTTTCGTTTCGTCAGCCAAAGCTCTCACACCAGCCCTCTCATTTCTGCTGCCTCTCCAACGTCTGTCGGTAGCTGTACCTGAGCAAGTCTATTATTAAAAGAATAATAACCGTATTGCAGGTTTCTGAATCCGAGATTGTGTTTTCTTTCTCAAATATTCATTAAAAATATAGATTGTGTTTTATTGAAAGAGGCCTTTAATGAATAGTATTCTTGTTTGCGTACAAGGAGTAGCTTCCAGTGCAATTCTCTGACAGTAATTGTGGTCGGAATTGAGACTGCACAATAACTGAGTGCAGTTAATGGCTATCCTGTGGATTGAGTGCTCCACTTTTGTCATTATCAGGCTACTTTTTAAAATGCAGAGATTAGTTAGGCCAGCAAAGAGTTAATTATGTTCCTGTGACAGGAAACCCTCAAAGCACATTAATTGTGAAGAATTCTTTGTCTTTAATGCAAAGCAGAAATTCGAAAGACCTTGGCAGATTATATCGTACAAGTAGTCACTCAGAGCATCCTTTAAAAGAAAGAAAAAAAAAGAAGCAATGAGTACACGAGGAAACCCTCCTGGTAAGTAAACTCCTGTCACTTCGGCAAACTGAAATAATTTTGGAGGCATATACTTGTTTCTGTGTTGCTGAAGGAAAAAATAGGCACCTAGATACAGTCTTTTTGACTCTGCTCATTTTCCAGCCTCAGTTTTTTCCTGGCATTTTTCACAGTTTCTAGCTCTCATGCCTTGGCAAAGGCACGTAAAAAAAAAAATCTTCCAAACTTCCAGAAGAGGATGCTGAGGCTGTGCTTGCGGTGAGATGCAGAGCGGTGCAGAATGTTGAGCGTGCAGACTTCCAATCTCCAGCCTGAATAAGTGCCCGCCCTTGGGCCGAGCCCTCGCCGAGGGTGCCGCGCACCCACCCTGCCGCCTTCTGAGCACGTGGCAGCCCCAG
>NW_009212999.1:0-11471 GCF_000690835.1 Fulmarus glacialis | reverse complement strand
CCGGCGCCTCCACACCCCGCACCAGCCCCAACCGCTGCAACAGGCTCCTGCTTTACGCGCCCTCCCTGCAGCAAGGGGCTCCAAACACAGGAGGGAAATGATTTATCCTTTTATCTCAGACTATTTTGTTTCCCACACCTGGATACATCCCTCCACAGCCGGTGTTGAAATCCTAGTTTGCGGATCAAGCAACAGCCAGCCCTGAAACCAAAGCGGTCCACGGGGCCTTGAGGTCTGGACTAGGCCCTCCGGGTTTTTAAAGCAGAAGGAAGTTTCAGAGAAGAAAGGCGCTCCACCGCGGCTGCTGTTAAATGATCCTCAAAACTGCAAACAGCTTCATCTTCTGCAAACTGTTGCCCTGGCTCCCGCAAAACCGCTTCTACAGCGCACTGCTTTGCAAGCGTGTAAGCGTTTACGAGATAAATAATCCATTCAGGGACTGCTTTATTTTTATTATTATCAGTGAGATAACACAAGCCAGCAGGAAACGACATGGAAGATGCCAGCACGTCAGTACTCCAAAGCAGCGGGACGGGTCTGTGGCCTCACAGCCTGGCACTGCGAGGGGACGGAGTCACCGTGGGAGCTGCTGGACCCCAGCTGCAGGGCTGATGCCCAAGGGCACCCCAGGTGGCCCTGGACACCCACAGGCAGGCAGCTGAGCTGAACCTCGGCAGTAGTGGGGCCATGCGGTGGTGCTCACTCAGTCGCCTTCCCCCTCCCCTTCGATACACCTCTCGGAAGATGCACGCAATGACAAGAAGTCATGTTTTTCCTCACTTTCCTCTTGTCCTCCTTCTTACTTTCTCCCTACATCCATGCCAGAGTCCAGGTACCCGACCTACTATGCTCTTCTTTGGAAATCCTCAGCCCCAGTCCCTCCAGTGACATGAAAACTCAGAACAAGGGCACCAGGATAACATCGCCAGCTCTGCCCTACCAAAGCCAAGGTGTTCCTGAGGAAAGTCAACTCTTGGCACCTTGGCAAGGATGGGGAGGAACGGCTCCCTGCTTCCCATGGGTGCAGAGTTCGAGCGGGGAACAGAGGCTTAGCTCAGGCTCTGCACCCTGTAGCGGCCAGAGGACTGGCCAGCCCCCCAAAACAATGTTCTGCCCTGTTTAAGGATTCTCCCCTGGTGCCCCAGAAATGTTCCACCTGATAACAACTCCACACTGCTCTTTGCTGAAGGGTTACACATACTTCACAGTAGTTAACATCACGCTAATTAACATCAGTTAAACTAGTGCCTGCAGAAAAGCACAGTGCAAGAAGTGCTGTTGATTATTTGTGTTACTTTAGTGCCTAAGAACCCCTACGGTAACACCAAGGCCAGTTTTAACCTCAAAAACTGATTGCTTCTAAAATTTCTACTTCACTTCCCATCAAACCAGTGAGCCCTTTTCTTTTTGTAAACAAGATTTCTCTTGTACCAATAGAAGCTTTTGGTTTCCAGAGGTTCATGCTATTGTCATCTGCTCCCATTGTCATCCACCAGCACTTGTCTTTGGCCTTGCTCACAGTGCCAACACAGGCTATTTTTATACATTTCTTTACAAAAGAGTTATCAGAGTACATTCAGCGTGCCCTTGGCAGAACGCTACTGAAATGAGTCCGTTCCAGGCAGATGATTCCCAGGCACTGAGCTATGAAAGCAGTAGTATTAAACAGCCACCGTCCCCAAAATGTGAGGAGCTTCCCCCTTTCTGGGCAGCTGTAGAGCTCATGCTGCCTCACTCGCTGTTGAGAGCACCCCCAAAGGGCAAATGGTGATGGTCAAGCACAGAGACGACTGCACAAACTCAGGCAGGAAACCCTACGAAGGAAGTAATTTCCAGGGAGTGACGGGCTCTCTCTCCATCAACACCTACTCTGGTGGAACAGGAGCAGTTCAGTAGGTTGAAGCAGTTGGGCTTCAGATTCCTCACATGTGGGGGCTCAGATTAGCTGTCTCCGTTCTGTGGGCCAAGCGATCCCTGGGATCAGCCTCTGTGGGCCCCATAGCTATTCCAAGGAGCCTTTCCTTTCCTGGCTGGAGGTCCTACTTGGGAAGCACAAGGCTGTACTTTCACCCATCCCATGCAGGTGGCCCATGCAACCATCCCTATGGTCTACCCTTTCCCACAGCACAACCACTGAGTCCCACTCACATGGAGTCCCAGGGACACCATAGTACTGCCTGACCCACTTCCCCATTCCAAGCTCTGGTAACATTCAACAGCAGGTACTTTCGGGGAGGGAATAGGTGTCTAACTCCTGTGGCTGCAGCAGGGAAGACATCCTGAGAACATTTGGAGCTCCTTTCTCCTCTAAGAAACAAAATGCACAGTGTTTTCCTGGGAGTCTTTGCTGATGTTGTGGAGTCAGCTAGAAGTTCTGGGCTTACGATTGGCAGGACCACATGAGATAAGGAGCAGCAGGCACAAAGCTTTTCCATGTGGAGGCACACTGGTGAGAACCTTTGCTGTGAGCTGTCATGGCTTCACAACTCTCTATGAACTTTCAGGAGCACAAGCCCATGTTCAAGACTGCAACCGTTCCTTACACTCCCCAACTCCTGCTAGTCAATGGCTAAACAGTTTGGAGAGGGCATGGACAAAAAGGTGACTGAGGGCCCAGGGGCCATCACCCAAAGCTTCCTCCACATAGTCAAAAATGAAATCAGCAACCTCAACTGAGCTTTGTATTTTCTTGATTCTTGAGCTGTTTGGGTGCTGCTGATGGGAGCCACATCCCTACCCAACGCTTGAGGAAGCATGGTTATAACTACATAAATCCCAGCAGCTGCAACTTCATTCCCATATAGACCTCGGTAGTACATCCACTGAGGTAGATGCATGGCCATGAAATGCTCATGATCTGTGTCTTCCATTCTACCACCCTCAGAATCATAGGGGTTGCTGGTACCTTCTTCCCATGCAAGGAGACCGTTTGCAGCAGTAGGGTGCCCCCTGCACTGTGGGAGATACTACGCACACCCCTGAGTCATGCAGTACTACCCAGACAATGATAAGCCCAGTTTAACCATGTCTTGTCACACACACCCCAAATTACAGAACCCACTGCACCTTGCAAGGACGGACGGAGAGAGCCTGTCTGCCTGTGCTGGGATAGGGAGGATCCCATTCTCCGGCAGGTGTACGCACAGCTCTAGGCATCCTCTGGGATGCCAGCCGTCTGGGATGCCAGCCGTCCTTTTGATCATGAACATGCCAAGTCCAGGATTGCACTGAGAAGGACAAGGGAGTGAACATCAAGACTGTTTCCCCCATCTCATACATTCAACGGGAAGATTACAAAAGCATGAATTGTTTGTACGTCCTCATGGCAGCTGCTTACCTGCCTCCCCCCCAGGAATGGGGCTGGAGGTGCCTGCACACCCCTCACCCCCCCTCAGGCATGCACACTTCACCTGCTGCCTCCCAGGGTCCCCAGCCTGCAGCCCCTTTGCACGGGCACGGTTCCTCCTCCCCAGCCTTTTCTGCTCTTTCACTGACCCTTCCGGGCCACACACAGTATTAGCACACACACTGCCTACACAGCCTCCAGGAAACCTCAGATCTTGGTGTCACTGAAACACTAAAAAAGACGAAGCTGATAGCTCAGGAGAAGGCTTCCTTGCTTCTTCTCTAAGAGACAACAGGAGATTTCGCAGGACCTTTGGCAGGGAACCAGCTGCAATGGTTTGAGACAGTAAAACCTGGTAAGATGGAGACAGCTCAGCCCCCACCTCCTAATTAGGCTCCATGGAATGGAGAAAAAGCACTACACTGAAGTGTAAACGGCTTGTGCTAATCCACAAGGACTTCACTCTCCGCATGTTGTATAGGGACAGCCAGACCACCAACTCTGGGATAACAATGTCTCTGTGCTAGAAGGGGACTGGAAGACAGGTAACATGTAATACTGAACTTCCGCGACACTGGCTTTTAAACCAGGGATTCCTGAATTCTGCTAGCTCAAAGTGTGTCCAATTATAGGGGAAGCCTATAGCTTTGCGGATTTCACAACAGTTCTCCACAATTCAAAGCATCGTGGAATGAACAAAATTCAACTCTGTCATGGTATGAACAGAAAGGAAGCACCTAGCCTGTAGCTGGCACGCTCGCTGTAAGGTTTTGCTTGCTAGGCACGGCCTCAGAACAGGACTGCAGAGAACTGGTTATAGCTTATGGGTCTAGTGTGTAAAACCGCTTCCAGAGTGAGTCGAAGAGGAGAGGAACTTGCAACTCCACCATAAGCTAACATGCTTCCTCCACCCAGAGGGGCAGAGAGGCTGAACTGCCGAAATCACCCCTCTTCCCTCCCAAATCTTCTGCAACTTCTGCATACACCTAAAACTATTTTCTTCTATCAAGAAGGATGCATTTCAATTTAAGACACTAGTTTCATGACTGAAGATGTCCTGACAGGCAGTTCTTCAACAACTTTTCTCGATTCAGAGATCTCCCTCTTTTGTCAGGACTGTGCAAAACCAGGGCAGCTGAACACATGGGAAGCAAACTTCAACAGGAGATCCCGAGATCTGTAAGTATCTGAGCTGTGTGTCTGCAAACCTGAGATTACCAGGAAAACCACCAGTACGCTGAGAGGAACTAAAAGGTAGCATCTATAAACCCAAGACAGGTTAAACCTTAGTTAATTTGTCCTGTTTTCAAATATTAAAAAAACCCAGAAAAGGCTGTTCTCTTGCTATACGAACCCAGTTTCATTTTCAGTCATTTCTGGGAATCCTGACCAAGGAAAGCATTCCCTCCTTCTCCTCCCAGCCCACACAAATATGCAGTTATGAGCCTCTACTGTCGGCATAGTGACCTTAAAAACACTGAGACTAAATACATTGAAAACTGTTGCAATGCACCGCGCCTCTGGAAGCACTGCTCTTAAATGAGACCGCTACATGCTGTCTAGTCTTACTATTCCAAATTGTTGAAAATAAATTTAGAAGTTTAGAACTACCCACCACTTACAGTTACTGTTAATCATTTCATCATGATGCTACAGCTAATCCACTTGAATCTTGACAGGCAGTACAAAACAAACACAGAATCAAAATAACTTGCACAAGCATGCATGAGAAGAAAATTTAAAATACCATCACCAAAGATCATACCCAGTAAAACCTCCCACTTATCTCCTTCAGACGCAAAGCCTAATGGAAAACGATGCTTATCTTGTGAGTCAAATACCAATTTTAAATTGCTATGGAAATCCACAAGCCAAAGAAGCTAATAAAGGTGTAAAGCTTAGTACACAGACCTAGCTGCTCCAAAAAAAAAACCCCACTTGATCATAAAAGCTAAGTGCATAAGCTGCAACAGTGAAAGTTAAGATAGATTCGTCAACCTTGCTTCGGGAGATGGTGGTGCACTCCATGCCCAATACATACGGTATCAAAATACAGTACTAATGTCATGTATCAGTTTGTTGATAGGTAAGCTTTGTTCCATCTTCTTCAAGGCATTTCCAAAGTCATTCCAACTATACAGCCTGCTCCATCTTCCGAGATGGGAGCTTGGAGAAACTTCAAACACAGTACCTGCTCACTGCAACTTTGAACCTCCAGTGCCTAAAGCCTGTCACCCTTAAATACCAGGCCAAGCCAGACAATGACTCCAACGTCCAAAAACTACATTCCATGAGAATGGGAACACCCGCAATTGAATGTTAGGTAAATGCAAACAGGCATTAATCCCTTAATTTACAAGCAATCTGTACACATTTTGACACTTCTGCTTAAGGCACTGCTGAATTAAGGGAAAAAGCAAACCTTATTACCTCCCCATTTCTTACTCCCAAAATTACTAGCCGTCCTACATTTGACTATGCAATAATTTTCAACAGTCAATACCTACGGATTGCTTGAGGTCACTACCTTCTCTAGTATTTTACTCTCTCTCCATGTAGACATTAGTCTTGCATCACTTACTTGAGGTAGCTAAGCAATGCCTTACACCACACTTAGAAAGTTAAAATATTATTTATCCATATCCATAACACAGTTAAGCTTGAGTTTATGCACGTTCAAAGCTAACTAAGCACGTTACCTTCAGCAGTTTCTTGAGCAAGCTTCACACTGTTTCAAACAAAGCTCACAAAAATAGCATTGGTTAGTAAGCAGTTGGCTGAAGATGTTCTTCCATTCAGGAAACACTGGGCAGGTAGCACTGGGTTTTTGTGAATTATCAATAAAATCAATGGGATGAGAGGAATGCGTTAGAACATTAGAACATCCAAGTGGATGTTTAGATTCAACAGACATGCAATAAACAAAACACAAGTGTTCAGCTATGCCAGCCAATTCAAATGATAAAAATCAAATTACAAAGGCTGGCAGTTTTGGAATTAAAGGCTTGTTTCTGAACTACTACTACTTCGTAAGAATGCTTATTGGCCTGAGGATGTTCTACAAATCCTTCTTTTACAGGTTACAATGGTGAAACACCAAAATCTGCTCACAGCCATTTCTCAAGGGGTTGCTTTCAAAAACTGTTTTCACAATTTTTCTTTGATATTAATCTGAGGCCTCTTAGACAAAAACTTTTATCAATGAAATCTGAAGCCCGTTATCCCTTTTCCCAGAAAAAAAAATTAAACCTTCAAGTGACACTGTACAATTCTTGGTATATGCTCTCAGTTTGTTGGTGAAATATTCTATGTCCTCTCATAATACCTCATTAGGTCATCAAAGAAGGGTGATCATCACTAAGCATTAGCAAATTTCAGTGGCCCCAGGATTTATGGTCTATATAAATGACTAAACTGATCATCAAAAACTGCAGATGATTTAAATGACCAACCACCATGTAAGGCAAGTTAAATAAACAAAAACTTCAATAAAAGAAAAGTTTTCTAAAGCATTTGTTCCGAAAAAAAAAAAGGAATCAGCCACAATCACATACACTTGTCCAAAACCAGATCTTCAGTTTATTTTTTTTAAACATTCATTATGCCATGAATTCATAGGGAATTGGCTCCAGCAGCTCTGGATCCTTGCCATTAGTTCTCACAAAGTGTGCTTCTCTTGGTGGAGCAGGCTGTAAACAAAAAAAAAAAAAAAAGAGAAAAAAGAAAACTCATGGCACTAAAACTCAAAAGAAACCTTACACAGAATTTATTTTGACAACCATTTAACACATTATTATATAAACATTACAGCACTTTCACCACTCCTAGTCTCTTTAAAATTTGATTCAAAGAATAGCAGTAAGAACATGATCTGCTAGAGAGTGTGCTTGACTTTCATTGCTGAATGAAGAAACTTTACCCTCCGCAGTTCACTAATCCAAATTATGATGATGTACCCCGAGGTTCCAGAAGCAACAGCCATTATCTCCTCTCTAAAGTCTAGTTATTCATTCTTTTCTTAAAGGGTTGCAACAGAAACTGCCACAGCTAAATTCAGCTAAACCAAAGACAACACTGATCCTAGAAATCAGCCAGAGCTTCTGCTGGAGATCAGCAACAGAACAGGAAGCATCCCTTTGTTCACAGCCAAGGCTACCATTTCCATCCAGGAATAGTGCAGCTCTGTTCAGGCACCAAACACATCAGACAGCTCAGATGCAGACACACTGCATGCTGCCACTCTACTCTTAAAAAAAAAAAACAACCTTCCGCCAAGGACTGCAAACCCAAGTGAGGATGGTAGCAACAGACACCTCCAACAAAATCTGCCGGAGACCTGGATTTTTCAGAATACTGTAAGCAGCTTATTAACGTGAAGTGGATTTTTTTGTTTTTGTTTTTTAAAGACAGACAGAAAGGCTCAGTTTACAGTTTTGGAAGAAAACAACATTTTACTCAACTGGTTTGGTTCTAGCTGGGCTTTTTTTTTTGGTGAACTGAATCAACAACTGAGTCAACTACAATAAAAATATTACCTGACGTTTCAGTTGAACCCAAATGCCTTTTTCTTTTGCTTCCTTTTTCTTCCTTTCATTCTCCTTCACACGCTGCAGAAAGCTGTCTCTGCTCTTGGAATGTTTAATATGCTCAATACGCACATTAATTCTCTTGGCAAGAATCTTGCCCCTAAGAAAAGAAATCAGTTTTTAATCTACTGCACTTGAAAAAAGGCTACTTAAAAGCTAGTTTTACGGCCCTTACATGAGTAACTCCATAAGCTCAAAAACAGATAATTTTTCTTTAAAGGGCAATCATTCAAAATAGATTGCTGCAGATGCAAATCAGATATAACTTACATAACTGAAAGCTTATTAATATATAACAATATGCTAACAATTTAGGATTAAGACTGTGGAGAACATGTCATTTTCTCTTGTAGCATACAAACAAAGAACTGTATTACCACTGTACTCCTGTCCAGCTACTGGAAGAAAAACAACTTGTCCTTTTCTGACTAAACTGTACAAAACCCAGCTGAATACAGCTGGATACAGCTACAAATTAATATTTAAAAAGGGCTTCAGTATCAATGTGAAAGTCAGCTTTAGGTAATGTCACTTTAAGCGCTCAGAAAAATAAAAACTGTTTCCTCTGACAGGATCCAAGTCAAATGAGCATCATTTGCTTGGGTTATAAAAAGGATATATACTTTACCCACCTTGAATGACCAATCAAGACAATAACTGTCTAACTGGCAAAGTGAAAGGAGGGTGCAATTACAGATCAACTTTCCCAAATACAAAGTTTCAATACACGGAATTTCATTACTTACTTAACCTGCTTGTTAACAATAATGCCCACAGCGTGCTGAGTAACATTATATACCCTTCCAGTCTTGCCGTGGTAACATTTGTGGGGCATACCTTTTTGAACAGTACCCATACCCTGTTAAGAGGTAAAACAAGAATAAAATGTAAACTTTAACTTGGGGGGGAATAAAAAAAACCAACATCAAGGACTTTTCTTTCAGAAGTTATTTAAAGTACACATTTCAAATTACTTGAATTGATTTAAAATTACTCCTATTTTATTTGTACATTAGAATTTACAACCATGCATTTTCTGTCTGGAGACTACCAAATTCTGCTATAACAAATCTGGTTGCTTTCAGTGTCGGTGAAATGATTGATCACTTTGCTTTCAGCAAGCAATCACAGGAGACAATCATCATCAAGCTCCAGTGTGTCAAGAAGTGTTAATTCTGAACACGGCAGTTCTCCGAGTCAAATAATAAACAAGCAAATTACACACCATCTTCTGTGTGATTGTTACGAAAACTCTGCATTTCAAATGAAACTGAAAGATTCAACAAAGTAGGAATCCTTGGTGAAAGGCTTTCAGATTCACTACAACTTGATTTTGAAAGTACAGTTTATTTTAAAGGACAAGTTCTAGAAAATACCAAGTGATGGGAAACGCTGCTTCACTTTTTTCCTCTTAATTAATACATATGATGTATCCTTACATTTATTTCTTGGTTTCTAGTTTTAATGTGGCTTTGCAATCACCATCCCTGTACGTACTTATTTTAAGTATAGTCCTACAATGATACAGAGACACAGACATAACCACCAGCTACACCACCATAAACTATCACTCTGCTGAACAGCAGGTGCAGATGAGGCAAAACAGAACATCTACTAAAATGGCAGCTGGGGTTCCTATGAAAGTAGTGGTGGCAGGCACCGTACAGCAACCCGAGTATTACATATGGCTTCTTTCACTCACTTTTTTCAGCTGAACACACAGTAACAGAGCACAGCCGAATATATAAAATACATATATACACACACACACATATTAAAAACCCACATAAGACAGCATGCAACACTGAAGAGTAACTATTGGTTCAGTAGCATTGTCATTCCGTTATTGCTTCAGAAGTGAGCAACGGGTACTTGTGTTGACACACATGACCAGAGTAACAAAAAAGACCACCTCAAGAAACTGGAGATTGTAAAGGATTAGACTGCTTTAGCTTTTAATTATGTAGCACTGTAGAAAGTACCTTGATATCAACTATATCACCCTTCTTGTAGATGCGCATGTAGGTAGCCAGGGGGACAACTCCTGTTAAGAGATACAAATTTGGATACTTATGAAGCTCACAATCCCACACCCACACTGTACACAGAGACACACATCCCCCCCAAATGGGGTGGGGGGACACAGATCATGCATGTGATAAAGTTTTCTTAAAAATGCCTCACATTTAAATTCAATTTCAAAAACATGGAACTGAGAAATCAAACCATCTTCTTTTTTTTTCAAGCAGTAATTACCTCTTCATACCTCCCAATTTTTTAAAAAATCGAACTAAGGAAAAATCACAGCTTTAATCTCATTCCTAACACAGAAGTTGAAAACGCATTAGAACTATTTACTACTTCATTGTGAAAACAGCTGTTATCACTGCTCATTGCTAAGAGGCAACAAACTGTACGCTTTAAGTAAGTGTAACTGTTGAATTATTTTCCTCACTTCACCTTCAAATAAATTTTCAAGCATTTTTAGAATTAGCATTGTCACTACTGTGAAGCAATCAGAATACCAATACACAAGCTGTAAGAGGTGAGAGTTGACTTGCAGATTATTCTACAGTTTTTGCCCAAGTTGTCACATATCCTTTGACACAAGCCATTGTTCTACAAATGCTACTTAGGGACTGTTGACATGCAACAGGTCAGTAACTTAATGCAGTGTTCTTACTACAAGGTGTACTTACCATGCTTGCGAAACGGCCTTGAGAACATTCTTTCCCTTTGTGTTCGTCATTTTGGCCAATTACTGCAAAAACGAATGCAAATTTTTCAGAACTACTAGTTCATTCACGAAAAATTTGACTGACAGCATTTTCAGATATTTCAGAAAAATCAAGTCTTTAAGCCTATTCAGAATAACACCACTTCCAAATTGCTTATCAATTCAAGCAATGTTTTTCGTTTCAACATTCACAGAAAACAGTATTTACAGGACCACAGGGTAACTCAAGTTTGAATGGATGCTAGAAAGTCACCTAGCTCAACCTCCTGCTTCAAGCAAGGTCTACTATGAAATCAGACCAGGTTGCCCAGGGCTTCTCCTTGAAACCCTTCAAGGATGGAGAGACTACTGCACAACCTCCCTGGGCAGCGTGTTTGGAGTTCTGGCTGTTCTCATGATGAAAAACTTTTTCCTTATATCCAGCCTGAGTTTCTCATTTTGTCTTAAGCCAGTTGTCTCGTGCTCCTGCCACGTGCCCTGTCAAGTACCAGGATCCATCTTCTCGATAACAGCGCTGTCAGGTGCCCCCCAAAGCCACCTCTGCTCCAGACCAAGTAAGCCCAGTTCCCTCTGCCACTCCTCACAAGGCATCCAAAAGGTAAGATCTCCACTACCAGATTTATCAGCCACTATTACATTTGACACAATATGAACCGTGGTCATCTGTTTGTGCTCTGAGTGTAACAATTTCTTTAGCTTCAAACTGTGTCTACTGTTGACACAGGAGCCACCCCCCGCCCCGGCACTTCGTGCCGCGTACGAAGCAGCGCAAAGGCCCACACACCCCGTAGGCCAAGGGGGA
>NW_009212998.1:1939-3785 GCF_000690835.1 Fulmarus glacialis | reverse complement strand
AACAGGCTGCAGCCTCTCCAGGGCCACCTGCCACCATCCCTGCCCGGACCCACCACCACCCTTCCCGACTCCACGCCCGCCTTGCTGGGCAAGAAAGCGCTGGCACCACTCGGTACGAGGCACGGTGTCTTTATTCACGGTCAAAGCAGGCTCTGTCCCCATGCCAGCCTGTCTCTTGCCAAGTCCCAGGTGGGGTGGCCAGAGAGTCCAGACCACTGTGCTCCGGGCTGGTGGGCATCACCATCTGGTGCTGGGGCAGGGCCATGGGGTACCCAGGCACCCTCAGAAGCGGAGCTGGACAAGGTAGCGGATCCGGCACTGGCTTTCCTGGTAAATGAGGTACTCGCTCTGTCTGAAGGAGGAGTCCTTGTAGGTGGGCATGGGGATGGGCTTGCCCTGGCACACCAGCACCTTCTTGCCATCTAGCAGCATCTCCTCATCCTGTGCAGGGTCTGGGCGAGAAGACACCCGCCACCACCACGTCAAGCCCAAGATCTGGCTGCTCTCCCCCACTGCCCCATGCCCACCCCAGGTCCACAGACCCCACACTCCGTCCTGCCCCAGGCTCACCCGGTTCCGTCTGACCGCAGGCCAGGACACTGTCGTAGCCAGCGGGCGGCTGACACAGCGTGGGGTCATCAGAGGTGATGCAGTAGGGCTTGCCCAGGGCCACCTCCGTCAGGAACATGATGCCAATCTTCTTGGATGTGCAGCGCACTGCCATGGGAGAAGGGGATGGGCGCGATGGCACCAGCCCTGGTGTTCCCATCTGGTTGTGCCCAGGCCACCCCGGCACACAGGGACTGGCTGCCACGGCAGTGGCATGGGAAGGGGCTTGGCATGCCCAGCAGCTGCCTGGCAGCGGGTATGCGAACGCAGCTGGGCTCCCACAAACGCTGTGGGCCCAGGACCCTCACCATAGCAGGCTGACTTGCTGTTCTCGGAGGCGAAGTAGATGCCCTTGCCCACACGCCCGCCCGAGTGGGGCATGATGCGCAGCCCGCTCTTCAGGATGGCCGCGATCACCGCCACGTTGGTGCCGTGCCAAAGCAGGCGCCGGTGCTCCAGGAGCTCGTGGGCTTTGAAGCGCTCGTCCTGCAGAGATGCAGAGCTAAGGGCTGTCCACGGAGGGAGACGTGGGTGCCTGGGGGTGGGACACCACCCAACCCCCCCAGCCCAACCCCAGCGCCAGGCTGGAGGGGCAGGGCAGCGGGTGCCTGTTCACCCTGGCCAGCCTGGCTGAAGCCCCCCCTGGCTGAACCCAGAGCCCTAATGCAGTTCTGGGTCCAGCCAGGGCTTCCCCACTGTGAGACGGGGATAATCATCTCCTCCTTCTCACCTCGCCATCTCGGGACACCTGCCAGATGTTGAGGATGCGGAGATTGTGCCCGGTCTGCGTCACGTAGTTTTGTATCAGCTGCCAGGGAGGGAGGCAGGAAAGCGGTGTCACCACAGGCAGCCATCCCAGCAATGCCCACAGTCCCCCTGGGACAGTGGGGACCTCTGGGGTGCCCGCAAGCCTAGCATGGTTGCTCCCCGTCATGGGGCACCGTGGCACAAGTGGCACCTGGTATTCCCGGGAAGCCGGGTCTAGCAGGGAGAGCTGGCAGCAGAGCAGGGCGTAATCCTGATCCAGCGGATGGGCGACTTCCTCCTCCTCCTCCTTCACCTTCTGCGCCTGCAGGCTCTGTGCCACCTCGATGTCAGCCAGGACCTGGCAGGCACAGACCGGGGACATCCTCACCGCTGGTGCTGGGCACTGTGCCAGGGGGACCAGGGCAAGCCCAGCTAGCTTGCCCTGGAGGTGCTGCCAGCAGCTCCCTGCCCCACAGGCAGGGCGCCGCCC
>NW_009212998.1:1286-1868 GCF_000690835.1 Fulmarus glacialis | reverse complement strand
CAACAACAGCATGTCCTTCTTGGCACGCAGCAGGTCGGGGGAGTTGATGGGGGGTGGCCGTGCCCGGCCAAAGTTATGGGGGACGATGGTGTAGAAGCGGGAGGAGAGGTCCTCCAGGCGGGCAGCCTGGGGGGGCTGCTCCCGCAGCGCTGCCTCCAGCTCCTCCAGCGCCTCAAAGCCCCTCGCGATCTGCTGCTTGCTCAGCTTCCCCAGCGGCATCTTCTTCACGTCTGGCCAGGGGAACGGGGAGGGCGTGGGTGAACCCATCCTCCCCACTTGCCCCACACCTACTTCCAATAACCTCAAGCATCACCACGGATGGGCACACTCGGGCACCCAGCATGAGGGGTCCACAGTCCCACCAGGTGCTGGGCTGTCAATGGGGGATGCTCTAAAATGCACTGGCACCTCTCAGCCCCTGGCCACAGCCCCCAGACCCACCCCATGCCACCCATCACCTCCTACCGATATTCATGGTTTGCATGGCATCCCGGAACATGTCACTGCTGAAGATGAGGGACACCAGGTCCTGCGTGGCTTTGTCCAAGGTGCAGGGCAGCACCCGCTGCTTGCAGACCTTGT
>NW_009212998.1:814-1088 GCF_000690835.1 Fulmarus glacialis | reverse complement strand
TCACGACACCGCCTGCCAGCCCACAGGAGTCTGCGGGGGCACAGCACCGGGCTGCCCATCTCAGTGGGGAGAGCCTGGCCCCCAGGCAGCAGAGCGACGGGCAGGCGCTGCTTCTGCTTTCCATGACCGATGCCACCCAGATGCCCATGGTTCTTGCTTGGGATGCCCTCCCACTCCATCTCAACCCATTAGCCCCAAATCTCTGCCCACGGGCTGCTTCAGCTCACACCCAGACCCCTCCCAAAACCCACCCCATCCTGCTGACCCACTTGGA
>NW_009212998.1:0-658 GCF_000690835.1 Fulmarus glacialis | reverse complement strand
GCCCAGGGGGCAAGGGGTGGGATGTGAGGACCACCCCCCCGCGATGACACCCTGGCTGCCCAGCACACTCACCTTGAGAGCAACCTCCACATCCTGCCCGGCCCCTGGCTGCACCTCGATGAGCGTGTACTTCCCCGGCTGGGCAACGAAGTTCTCCCTCGCCGCCCAGCTATTCTTGGTCTTCTCCTGAAACTTCTTCTCAAAGTCCTTCTTGGCGGCCTCCAGGGAGGCAGAGGGCATGAGCTTGGACTGGCCCGTCTCCCCCTGGCAGCGGATGGCAGCGGTCAAGACACTC
This sequence comes from Fulmarus glacialis, assembly GCF_000690835.1. Taxonomy (NCBI): domain Eukaryota; kingdom Metazoa; phylum Chordata; class Aves; order Procellariiformes; family Procellariidae; genus Fulmarus; species Fulmarus glacialis. The sequence goes on along the minus strand of NW_009212998.1, from coordinate 363 downwards.
CCTGCATCCCTGCTCCACCAGCCCCTGGGAGAAGGGGGGCTGCAATGGGGGGGGCTGCGGGGCACCGAGCAGGAACATGCCAAGCCACTAGCACGGGGGGCCCTCCAGCTCAGGGAGACACCCCAGGACTCCTTGCTGGGGTGTCACGTTCACTGTCACCACAGTGACGAGGTGCTATGTGCCCCGGCCAGGCTGACCCCATTGTGTTGGGGCAAGTCCTTGAAGCACCCCCCCCAAGGGCTATAGCAGGGCCACTCGGTTGCTCGTTTTGGGACTGGGAACAAGGGATGGGGACCAGCAGGTTCATCCCCAACCCTTGGGGGTCCCAAGGCAGGGTGGGGACAGCCGGGTGGGGGGGACAAG
>NW_009212997.1:0-34045 GCF_000690835.1 Fulmarus glacialis | reverse complement strand
AGGTGAAGCCTCGGTGTACGGCCGGTGTGCGAACTGTCCGCTCGAAGGAAGGCGGGTCGGTGCCAGGAGGGTCGCTTCCCCGGCACAGACGCGTGTGGTGAGCTTGGCGCCGTCTCAGCTGGAGGAGTGCATGCTCTCTGCTTAGTCCCTAAACCCAGGCTAGCTCGTGATCCCCTGTTACATACTACATCACGGCCAGGTTGCTCAGGAAGGAACGCCTAACCCCAAACCCAACGAAGCTTAGGATGCGAGACAAAAACGAGATGTATGTCTCAACAAGACAACAAGGTCTAAACTAGCAGTAAGCCAGACTGCTATTGATCCCTGCATAGGTCTGAACTCTAATGCCTCATCACAGTGAAATGTGTGAAACCTTCACAAGACCTTCACAAAGTGTGAAATGCAACAACTGTACACTGAAGAAGAGAATACAGAGGCACAAAAGTATGTTCTCATCACAAAGAGGAGTGTTTTTGTGATTGCCAAGATGGAGAAGAAACGGTAAACAGAAATGCATCTCCAAAGAAAATGGTAGAAATTTTGGCAAATACAACAAAACGATTGACAAGAGCTCCATATTTACACTGGGGGCAGGAAAAGGCAGGATTTGGGTGCTTGGTGGTTTTTTTAAGGCAGATTTCCATATTTCACTGTGAAATTGCCTCAGCAGATGAGGCAGAATTTAGTAATTTCCTGTGGACTGCTGAGCATCCTATCCCAAATAGTAATCCCCATGAACCCCACTGTAGTGTTGTTCATAGCCAACGTGGCTTGGAAATTAAGCTTAGATAGTCAAATCTGCTGACATCACCACTCATTTTTACTTCTTCAGGCTAAACATACTGAAGCAGTGCACCATTGGAGCTCCTGTCAAAGGCTTGTTTTGCATACCTGCCTGTCCAAAGTCCTCTACTCAAGCTTTCCCAAACACTGGTGTCTGATAGAGCAGGCAGTAGTGGCTGCCTGAACATTTGGACAACTCACTTGGACCTACTGCTGACTGTTCTCATTTAATCTTTATGGGGCTGGCAGAATTCTCTATTAAGCTTCCTTCTCCTAGCCTATCCATAACAGCAACCCATGCTTAGCATCGTCATAGTGTGGGAATTCAGTTGCATCTGAAATTTAGGGGTGAGGTGTATGAATTTACTGGTAATGGCTCTTCTCTTTTATCTATGGATCTAGGAAAATGTAGCAATAAACCTCTCTTTGCATGGCCTTCAACTCCAGATCCAAACCCTAATGCCATCTCTAACCCCAGGGTTGTTCAGAGCCTAGGTATCCATGGCTTTCTAATAACGGAGCATAACATATTTAAACATTCTGGCAGCTGCCCTCAGTTTTTCTTCAAGGACCAGACAAAACTAAGCTCCAAAACCTCCCATCATGAATCCTGAGACCAAGCCAAGCCATAACCTTACTGATCGTTTTGACACAGGGACGTAATGCTGCCCTGATCATTTTGACACAGGGACGTAGTGCTGCCCAGAAATTAAACACAAAGTGTTTGACTCTATCAGCCTTTTATCTTATCACTGAGGGCCTGGGAGAGTTCTGCAATGGAGATATGATGCTGCAGAGCCTCCTGTCCCAAGCCCTGAAAGTGAGCTACTCACAGCATCATTTATGGCTAAAGAACCTCTTGATCTCTGAAGATTAACTATGGAAAATTTGAATCCACTGAGGCAGGCTGCAGTCCTACTACAGGCTGGACAGAATTCATCAGTAAACCTGACTGCACATAACTGTATGCTAAATCGTAGTTTCAGTCCTCACTTTATTCCTGGCACAGGCGATGGCCTAGAAATTCAGATATGTCCAAAAGTTAATCGGAAGATGTTTAAATATGCTGATACTGATTTTACCACTTATCTTACCTCAAGCAATGATGCCATTCCGGCTCCAGCGTTGATCATGGCTCAGTAACCCCATTCTGTCTGACAATTAAAAATGATACATTTTAATCTACTTATCCCTGAGCAGGTTTGGCAGAATTGAGCACAAAAATTATTTAGCAAAGCCTCATTTCTGGAATGCTAAGCTAGAGCCTAATTGTATTCCTAACCCTGCCTTGACCTCTGCCCAGACACTTGCCATCAGTGGAAAATGAAGAATAAATATTTGACTGTAGCAACACCAACTTTCATCCAGTTTTGTGAGTCTTAAAGATTTAGACAATTAATTTGCCCCTCTTGTTCCAGACTCTATCCCTAACTCTAATCCTACTTTTGACCACAGTTTAGAAACCCAGAATTTGGCATTCTCATCTAGTGTTATCAGACCTTGGCTTTCCTCTACAGGTCTGACGGAGGTCAGTAATAAATTTGGCTCTTCAGATCCTGCTGTCCCAAATATTAACTGAAATCCCAAACATACCAGCATTATACACTACACTCTCATTGCCATCAAACAATGTGAATCTACTTGTGCTAGCCTTGTCTTGTCTTGCAGAATTCAGAAAACATCCAGCGCTCTGTCCATACCTCTTTAATCCTGTTCCTAACAAAAATACCAGCTTTTACTACAGACCAAACATTTTTCCCTTGCTTCAAAATTAGGAGTAAGACATTCAGGTCTATTGACACCAGAGTGCTGTGTTTGCATGGTCAAGGGAGAGCCTTGCACCTGAGATATAACCCTACTTAACCTGAGCTGTCTGAGTGACTCTGGTATGGATAATCTGTGTATTCAGTGATTTGGCTACAGAGAGCTAAAAAGTCAGTATTCCAAAAAATAAGTGTTCTCAGCCCTTGAGTGGTGAATAAATAATGTAATTTCTTTGTATTCAAGGGGAGTGATGCTAATATATGCCAACTGATGGATATGGTCTGGTACATATAGATCTTTACGATAGATAGTGCCTAATGCTGCTTTTCTATGAGGGCTAAAGGAACCTTGTGCTTTTATACCAGAGTGTGTGTAGAGCCTTGCTGAGTAAAAATGGAGACTGATCTATGAACAATGTGTGCTGCTGGCTATATCCCTGTGCTTCTGCTAGGCTTGTATATGCTTTATTCTGGCCAGAGGGTGTGAGCTAGCATGTGGGAATAGCGTCTGGAGAATGTGGTGGGAGTCATGGTGCTGGAGGAGTTGAAGGAACAACTGCAAGTCTCTCTATTTTTAATTCAGTATCAAATATAGTGGCATTGGCATGTCTGATCGTGACCTGTTCCAGTGCTGCTAATTACATTTGTGACATGAGTGGCCATAGCAAGGAACTTGGGACGCTGGAGTTGATTTTACAGAGGACTCCTACTCACAATTTTTGTGATTAAATGTCATCTTTCGTGACAAAATGCCACCTGATATACATGAAATTTATGATCATCTTGTTTGGACCAAAATGCTGAACTAAGAAACTGGTCTGGACGTTAGTTTGCTTGTTCACTTTTGGGGAGTGAAATGCCTTCACCTTTGTTTTCAAGTAGGCAGTTAGGCTTGAGTGGGGGAGGCTGTTGGTCACCAATGTGCTCTGGATAGGGCAACCCTGTGAGCAGCTGGTGTTACTGGAAGGTAGAATAAGGAGAAATGCATGTTAAGTTGGAGAGCAAGTGAACGCCACAGATAACTCTTTTCCTGCCTGATACTATGAATAAGCTTCTTCCACCAGTGATGCCTTAGTGTAACAAAGCAGTCTTCAAAGACTTGTGCTTACACAGCGCTTAGAGAACATGATAAGGACCTCTCACTTGGTATAGCCAACTCACCACCATGGCTGTTTTGATCCAACATTTTAGCATCGTGTTCATTTCACGTTAATGGTGAGTAAAGCTGATTAGCTGCTGTTTTAACCGCAGGTAACTTGTCGTTATTGGCAGGAAACATGTTTCATCTGCATAACAGTTTCATGTGAGCAGTGGGGAACATTTCCTATTAGCGTTTGTTGATGTGAAACGTGTTTCTTAGTGGAATTATGTTTGGGACTGGAAGAGAACTTGATTTTCATCCATAATTCCAACTAGAAAAACTGAATCATGAAAAGGAACTTTCTGATGGTTTCCCGGCAATGGTATTTTTGATATTACTTCTAATGTATCTAAGATCACTCTCTATCCTGCTATTTGCTATACACATATAGCTACAGAAGCTAGAATCAACCTTCTTAATGCTACCCAAAATACATAAATGTCAACTGCATACACAAGCTGGGGTGAGGGAAGACGAGGACTAGTTCCAGAGAGGCCATGTTATACAGCGGTCCCTGACTGCCATGTTCAGGTGGGAGCTTGAGCTCTATAGGGCCCCTATAGGAGGCCCACGATAGGAATGAGGAGCTGAGGCAGGTCCAGGTAAGCAGTGTGTGTCCTTTTCTAATCCTGGCAGTGTAACATTCCTCCTCTTATATACCAAGCAGTTCTCTTCATACCTTTTTTTATTTACCGTAATGACACCTACGAAAGCTCTATGCAGCCAGGAGCATGAGTCTTGAACATGATAGAATAGTTAACACGCTTTATTAAGAAATGTTTGGCTTCCTTTCTTTGCTCATGCTTTCCAGATAGTGAAGCCTTGTACAGGGCTGTGTATGTTTTATAAGAAGCTATGTTTGCGTCAACATCTTTCCGAAATGCCGTCTGTCATATAATAACTGATTACATTACCCTTGTGGTGCCTGTCATTCTAAAGGATCTCAAAGCACACAGTCATCCTGAGTTATAAGAACAAATGCAATTATATGACTGTGTCATCAGTAAATACTGAGAGACTCTTCTTAAGAAAGGTGGCATCTGCTGGCCTAGAAGGTGGAAGTTGCTTAAGAGTGTGCATCAGAATTACACAAATGTTTTAGTGAGCAAGCGGTGAAGATTTCCCTATTTGTTATAAATTAGAAAAGGAATTTAGGAAGATAGTTGCCTTGCAACTTAGTAATTCTAAAGAAAAAGTCTTTGCTTGCCCCAGGCTATAAAAATTATGTAAGGGCATGGCTATTACTTATTTGACAGAGGTGGCCTCTTGATTCTTGGCAATCCAGAAGCTGAATTGTTTCCAAGTATTCATTTATACCAGGGGAATTCCTTGTGCTTAAGGATCTTGCAGTCACAAAACACAGTCCCAGAGAACTTTGAGTCCAAGGGTGACTTGGGGACAAATAACCAATTTCTGATTTTGCTCACTTAAATCAGGGAAACCACCCACCACATTCACTGCTGCAAGCCTCACTTACTAGTGTTTCTTATTCATATTGCTGGAATGCCAAGGATCCATATTACCTACAGAGGCATCGCTGTGCTAGGCAACATACGAATGCAGAACAAACAGAAGATGATTCCTTGCTTCAAAATTCTAGCAGTCTAAGACAGAAGATTATGACCTGGTCAGCTGATTGTAACTGACACCAGAGAAGCCAGTGCTTTTGCTTCTGATTGAACTCGGTTAAAAAAAAACCAACCAAAAAAACCCCCAAAAATCCAGGCCAAAGCACTGTTGCACTCGACTTATTTGGAGAGAGGGAAGAGTTAAACAACAAAAGCACATGGAAAAATCTAAAATCCTCTTCTCTTCAAATGGTCCCAAGTGTATGGGGAGGAAAGAGGAGAGGAGATGCAAAACAAAGCAAAGCGAATCTGAAGCTTGGACTGCCTTGTTTTTCAGTCATTTTTCCAAGATATGTTGGAGACTCTTTTATGCATTAGCACAGTGTTTGGGAATGAGTATTTGTTCAGTGAGATATGACTCTCTTATGGCAGAGCAGTGAAATATAGGATATTTTGCTTGTTGGCAGCAGATTTCTGGCTGTCTACGTTTTTATTAGCGCAGGTTTTTCTATATGAGTATAGCTATTTATCTAGCAAGCAGGGCCAGCAGATAGAAAGTTGAAGAGAGAGCCAGCACAGTCCTAAGCTATGTCAGTAGATAAAAACCCTTAAGGCAAAATATCTGCAGGATTGGGCCATGTGCCTGAATTAGAGGAAATGCTGTTACATTTTCCCAGTTACTTCAATATCCTGCAGTTCTTGCACTTCCACAAACCCAATTTAATGCAACTGATATAATGCCATACCAAGGATGCGTTGTCAGCTGCCAGTGTTCGGTCTTGGATCTTTTAATTCGTGAGCTAGAAGATGGCGCTTTTTACTAGAGGTTGTAACAGGCTGATGACCTTTAGTGTTTTGCCCCGTTACCACCAGAGATGGTCAGACAGTTACCCCAAGGGGCTTTGAATTACACCAGCATCTGGAGTTTGCTGGTCTGGTCTGACTGCATGGTGACAGTGGAGGTACAAGAATCCAAATAGGCAGCCTCAGTCTTTGGAGTAATAATGTTGGGATTAAATCACACACTGGGGTGTTCACTGATGACAGTGGGAATTTTGCTTGAGTATGAACTGGATCAGACCTGTGGGACCTGATCTTCTATTCACAATACTTTGCACGTGTGGCAAATGCTCTTGGAGGTAAGCAGATGCTTTACTAGAGAGGGAAGCAAAGACAAAGGTTATCAAGTGAAATAGCAGACTCGGAAACCAACTGTAGGACCCTCGTTTCCAAGTTTGTTCCCTAAACTCTTGATGTTTTGCTTGAATAGCTGCTGAAAACAGAACAAAAGGCAGTCTTTGCTCTAGAGATTCAGAAAGAAACTGTAAGATAAAAGACAACTGTGATGAGAAAAAGACGTGGCTTGGGGAATGTATGGAGACTATCTGAAGTAGCCCTAATAGCATAACCAAATGGGACATTTTGAAAATGTCATTATAACGGACCTTGCAGGTGGGATTTTGATGGAGACCAATGAAACAACCTAGAGGCGTTTATAAGGAGCTCTGTTCCTTCATGAAGGGCAACTCAGGAGGAGGCACAGGGGCACTGATTTGGAGATCCAGCAGTTAACAGTGGGTGTGGGAGTAGAGGCAGGTAAGAGGTGGGGCTCTCTTTTCTTGCCCGAAATAAGAGATGTTAAGAGTATAGGTAGCTGTGAAAGTCCTTGAGAGGGAAGACAAGTAGCTTGTGATTGCTGTGTTAAAGAAAGAAGAAGCAGTGGAGAGGTACTAAGAGAGAGCAGCTGTGCTAACAAGTAGACTACAAAGGTCAATTGTGCAGTAACATAGCAGAAGGGCACAGCAAGTTTCCAGGCCAGAGAGATGGCTATAAAGCTTAGTGGTTATGTGGACTGCTTAGTTATATCTACATCTTGGATCGTCTAGAGGCTCTGCCTTTATACCCTGTTTTTAGCTCCTCCTATAATTTGGTATGACCTGAATACGATCTGCATAGTCAAGAGCTTGAAATTGCAGCCAAATTACTATTAAAGTCAACTAAGTAGGGTCAAAGTGATGTTAAAAGGCCCTTCCATAGGAGCACATAATCAAACTATCGGGGGGTGGGGGCATACTAGTAAGCAAGTAAATATGCAGCATCCCGGGATCCACTATGTTTTAATATATACCACAGTTTTCAAGCAGGTTGTAGCATGTTCAAATTATAACCTCTGGCTAGGCTATAGAGTGTAGGGGAAGCATCGTTATAATGCCCAGCTTGGGGAGGTACTCGTTTCTGATCAAGTCCACTGGGGCTGCCATCACATGCAGCAAAGCAGAACAATAATAATTTGCAAAGTAGTTTGGGATCCTCTAACAGAAACAGTGCAATAGTACAACTGTACATCTGTATTGCTTTAATTGATATTTTATACTTATCACCAGCCTTGATCTCATTTTACAAACATTATACAGCATTCTCCTTAATGCTGGCACAAATACAGAGCCATTCCTACCAGTCCAGACCCACTCCCATGCAGCTTGCCCTGTGACTAAAAGTCAGGTTGTTTTGAAGCATACAGAATTCCAGAAAGAAACAGAAATATCAGCCTTTGTATTGTCAGAATGAGATCAAATAAATACATATATATATATGAGTCAAATACACACACACACACACAGAGCTGTAGTTAGGTGATTTAAAGTATCCTTGTGTTTTATAGTAGTGCAATCTGTGTCGCTTACTCCGCACGATATTACATAGCAAATAAATAGGCTTCTAGCACCTGAAGGTGGTTTACCTTCTATTTTGGTAGTGTTTTCTTTATATTCCCTATTTTAAGGTTTATTTTTGGAACAAATCTTGGAACAAGATTTCTATTATTTAGAAACTCAGACTTGGATTCTTTAAGAAACAGACCTTTTCTGAAACATCAGGTCCCTGGTATATATTTATTGGCTCCAATCCCGAAAAGATTTTTTTTTTTAATGTGTTTAGTTTGATTTCAGAATAATTGCCTACATGTATAAAATAAAATGCAGAAATAAATCTGTGCAGATCCAGGGCGCTTACTAATCAATGTAACTGTTCTTTTGGACTTGTTTTCTTCATACTTATTTCCAGAGTTGTAAATATAGAGTATCTTGGTTTGAAATATCCTATGTGAATTCTGCAGTAAAAGGATTTCTCTTATGACATTAAAGATACAGCAATAATGGCAATTACAGTATTAATAGACAATTTTTAAAATGACAGCTTTCATTCGCATCTAAAGCGCTTCTGACATCAGCTGATCATTGAAATTCACCTTTATTTGGGTACAATAAAACAGCTATATACCAGTGCACACTAACACAGAAACAACACAGAAATTTAATAGCAGGCAATAAAAAATACCAAAGCTACTGAATCATTCAGAGCTACTTAAGTGGCTGGCTGACATGGTTTGTGCTGGAGTGGGAAGAATCCAGTGCTCCAGCATCATGATCCTTGTGCAGTATCCAAGGTCCGTAAAGCCCACAGATGGCCAAGTTTGCCATTGCAGATCGGAGCCCACCAGTTTTGTCATGGTTATGTGGAATTGAGGCTTGTGTAGAATGGAGGGTGGTTTTATGCTTAAGTCACTCAAAGAGGACTTGGAAGGACTGTTCTGTGACCTGGATAAAAAGTGTATTTATCTCATGGCCATTTCTTAATATGGAATAATTATACTGCTTTGTATCACAGGGGGTTTATGCAGGGAATCATGGACTTGATTCTCATTGAAGTTAGCTTGCTATTAATGTTAAGTATATGTATAAGCTCTTTTTTGAACAGAAATGAGAATAAGCATGGGCTTATATGACTTTTCTGACTTGGGGTGCATAGCACATGTATGTGCGATGGTTACTTCATTGCTGTTGAATAGACTCTTGAACAGAAACTGCTAGTGTGACACCATGTCCAATCCAATACGGAAGCCAGTGGAAGGATTCTCACTGACACCCTGGGATGTCCGAGCCAGTCCTCTGTTATCACAGCATTTGCATTCTTGTTCTCAAACTCGTGTTGAGTTTTTGGTTTTTTTTTTTCTTTTTATGCAAGATCTTTTCCTGACTGCTTCTGTCCTGGTTTTCTCCATTCTTATTCTAGAAGTTTTTAGTAGTCTTGATAGCCTGTTTCTTGGTTTCTCCTGTAGATATCTCATTCAGGGGAACAGACTTTGTGCACTGCAGCAGGGCTGGTGGCAAGTCTCCTGCTTTCTAGTTTAAGGTTAGAAAAAGAACCTTTTGGTGGAGAGGGAAGAACCATGGCACTGAAAGGTAATTTCATGTCAGAAGGAAGTGAGGATTCTGCTCTCAGCAACCCTAGCATCTAGTAAAGTTAGAGGAATTGCTCTTCATTTATCTAGAGGTCAGAGCGGGAGCCTTTTGCAGTAAGATTTGCCTGGGAAATAGTCTTTAAGTTCAGCTGAGTATCTGAAATGGGAATTTTGTTATACTTGAAGCAACTGTAATTGAAGGGATGTGAGTGCCTTTGTGGGAATTCTCATCTGGGTGTACCGGTCACTGTGCAGGCACGCTAGTGCCCGCTGAGTCTGTGAAAATACATACATCAGTGTGAGACTACAATCTGTGAGCTGTGTGTAGCTGAGTGTGAGAATGCGATGGTGAGAGTATGTGTACCTGCCTGTGTGACACTGAGGACTATGAGTACCCACATGGGCTTGTTGACATGGCTGCATGTGGTGTGCAACGTGCAGATGTTGGGCCCATCTGTGTATCTATGTCAGTGCACAAGCATGTGTGCACAAACATGTAAGTGAGCACGTGTGTGAATGTGTATGTTGCCATGGGAGAGAACATAGCCATGAATGCATATGTGAGCATGAGTGTGAGTATTAGCATATCCATAAGTGCAGAACATATGAGTGAATGAATGTGTATGTTACCAGGTGGTCTTAGAGGGAGAGATCCTGTTCCAGACATGGCCTCCGCTCTGTCCTGTCCATTTCTGTACATGTATTAGTTTTAAAGATGAAAAGCGCCCCAGCTTGTCTTTAGCCTGGGCATCACCCCTGAGTGCACAGTTGCTATGCCAGCTCAGTGTGTTTGTGTGCTCTTTGAGAGAGTTGGTAATTGTGAGCGCTCCCTAAGAGAATCTCTGGGGCCAGGGGATACAATAGGCAAGGGTCTAGGGTCTGAAACTGTAGACTTTAATAAAGCCACTGACAGCAAATAAGAGCCTGACATGTGAGTCACATTACTGACAACAAGGGCTGCTTTGTAGTCCCATCTGCACCCTGATCGGGTCCCGTACAGTAACTGAAAGGACAGAACAAACTGCTGCTGCCTTCAATAAATACAACAGTGCCACAAAGGCAGCCGAACAGACCAACTTTGTGTGGCTTTGCTGCAGCTGAGCTACTCTCCTCGCTCTCTTCCTCGCCTCCCCCACTAGTGGAAATGACAAACATTACCCTGCAAGGGTTGCTTGAGAGCCCTGGCTATGTGCTTGGCCCCATGGCAGTCATTACCTGCAGCCCTGGAACATCTCTCTTCCCTGCCACCCCCTGTGCTCCCATCCTTCACAGCCTTTCCCCTTCTCTGACCCCAGGGACTGGGAGATCCCTGGAGCCTCTGCCTCGTGAGCCACGTTCCTTGGACCTCCTGCCCTCACCTGGGCTAGCCAGCACTGGGAGCTTAGCAAAGCCTTATATCAGTCTATGAGCACAGTTACTTGAACTGTCTCTGATCAGACTCCCACTGGAGTGGTCATGATGAAAACGTTGGACTTTCTAGCACAGTAACTTGAAGGTCTTTCAGACCCTTAGTGGTTGGTCGCCTCCCTAGCGCAGGCAGCATTGGGAATGACAGCGTTTGCTATTTATCCAGATGTCACCTAGCAGAGTCAGAAGCATTCTTCCCTGGCTGCCCTTGGGGCCTCTTGCTTTTCCCTCCCTCTGGGCCTCTCCTCTTTGGCTTGGAGACTTTCCCAGTGAAGCGCTTTCGCATGGGAAAAAAAGCCTTGCAGATCGATCCCCCTTCAACGGGGGGGAATTCAACGGGAATTTGTGCCACTGTCGTGTCTTTCTCAGTGCTTTTGTGAACACTCTTTTTTAGTTTGTCCCAATAGCCCTACAGAAAGGGTCCTTGCTGGACCTGACAGCCTGTGCTGTCAGGTATTGAAAGAGTGGTATAATCCCTGGGAAAGATCACTGGGTTATAAATCAAAATACATACAAGCCTGTGGTTGCCAAAGGGATGATGTTAAGTATCAGGATAATGTTGTCTATGACAGTGCAGGTGTGCCTGTGTTGTCTATCCTAGCACATAGCATTTCAGCCCACCTAGCAAAAGTCTGAATTCTGCCGGAAAAAAAGGAACATCAGACTCAACAATTTATGCCCAGCAGAAACTCTGCTTCCTTCTGAGTCATTTAGTGCACACGGAGCTGAATTCCCTGGAGGTTAGGGGATGTCCCATGTGGGACCTGTACCATTTGCCCTGTGCTTCTACAGTGTGCGGTAGCGCCTGTAGCCTGTCCTGTTGGTGTACATGTACACGGTCTAATTGACACTGTCTTCAGCCAAGAAGATCTCAGCCACGGTGATTTGTTCCTAAGGTATAAGCCTTACCTACCTTAAAGGTCAGATTTTCATCTGGCAACTAGTATATTGCAGCTTATAGGGACAGAACATGCTAGAGATGAAATGCAACACATCTTTCCTTGGAAGGGAGATCAGACTTCAGGGAGCAGGTGAATCCAGCTTCTGAGCATCTTTAGGAAATCCTACAAGACAGTCTTCTGTGAAAAAACCTCCCTGTGACTTCACATCCCCTTCCATTCAAGCAACCACTCCAGATAACATTCAGCAAAGGAAAGTACAGACCAGCATAAAACAAATCAGCAAGCAATAAGAAGCAATACATCATACAGAGATGTATGCAGAAAAGAGAGGAGGATTTCACTGGTGTCACATAGAAGATGCCCAGATGCTATAGTGGTAGGCATTGATAGGTGATACTTACAGGAGCAACTTGTTGCTGATGATGTTTTGCATAACACTCTGATATTTCTGGTCGTTTAATGTGTGGACCTTCTTCTGGAAATTCCTATTCTCTCTGTATCAATAAAATATAAAGGATTAAACACCACTGATTTGAAATACCCTACATAGCTGAGAAGCAGCACCAGAAACCTTAAGTCCTGTAGGTCATGTGATCTGTGCTTTTCAAGGAAATGTCTGGAATTTTTGAAAAGAAATTCAGAGCATATTATGTCACTGTTAAAAGGGAATGCAGGCTCCCCAAATCCTAGTCCAGTGCTTTGGTCACAGAACAAGCTTCCCTTTTGCTTTGGTGTCTAGGCTAAGACCTGGACAGGGCAAGGCCAATGAACATGCAAATCATTGCATCTGATGGTGGATGTCAGTTCCCTCAGTCCTCATCTGTGCTCACCATTTGTAGAGGCTTCAGCAGAGGTGGCACAGCTGGCTGAAGTGGGAAATGACTCTCAAGCATGGAGTCTACTGCAACAGCACCTGTGTCTTCTTCTGGAGCACCTCCATCTCTTGAACAGGCAGGACCTTGGGGATCCCATTTCTAGCAGCTTGATACCTCAAGAAAAGAAGTGTTTCCTAGAAGGAGATGGAAGGATGGAGCCCTGAAGAACACAAACATCCTATTGTCATGTGGTAGAGAGAGAGGAAAGGGATCTGTGTGCAGGTTTGGCACAGCTTTAACCTGTTTTTATGTTTTCTTGTATTTGCGTTGTTTCTGTTTAAAAAGATACTGTCATAATTGGGGGGAAATTATGTAGTTGCAATACTGTGTATGAAGCTGGACAAAGCAATTACCTGAGAGTGCCGTATTGGAGTGGATACTCTACCTTACAACCCTGGAATGCAAAAGCTTTCTATTTAAGGAAAGAAGCTGTTTTAAAAGTTTTTATCAGACAATACAAATAGTTTGTGGAGTGCGTGTTACGGTATGCCTGTTAAAGCACAGATATCACACAAATGAGGAAGCAGCAAGTGAGAGCAACTGATGAGAAGAGCAGTGGCTAGGCAGAAATCCTGGTGGGGACAGTGGCTAACAAGACTTGCTAGGGAAGGGAGCACGGGTGAGAGAAGTGGGCTTGGGATGGCTGTATGGCAACATGTCCTATAGGTCAGCTGCAACCTGGTGCCACCTTACTACTTGGGAGAGCAGAGGACAGAGTCCTGAGACTTGGCACAGGCATGCTAGGTCGTGTGTAACTGCAGGTAGTAGGAAGCAACTCGCTGCCCCAGCTGTTCCTGCATCAGGAAATCAGAGAGGAGAGCTTGAAATTCTTCTTGCTGTTCTTTGAGAAAGGTGCAGTTGGTAATTATTTGAACTCATGTTTTTCTTTCCATTTCTCTTTCTTTTCTCCCTTCACTGAAGAACTGGTTGGCTAGGTCATTTGAGTCATCATTTGTGGAGAAGCATAGCTCATTGAGTGCCCAAGTAGTTTAGTTTAATTTTCCCAGGTTTCTGAGTGGGTTCTCAAAGTGGTCTTTACTAATGACCCCTAAAAATTGAACCTGGTTCTATATGTTGTTAGGCAAAGCCTGGCAGAAGGGCTATAATAAAATGCAGTGAAAAGCCAAGTGCAGATGTTAAAAAAAAAAAAAAAAATCAAATCTTAAGGCCAACAAAACTTTGGAAGAGAAAAGGTTATGGAAGGCATTGGAAATTACTTTTACACTTTCCCCTGATAAATCTGAAGCCTTATTCAGTTCTCCCAGCAGGGATCTCTTGAATGCAGAAAAGAACTAGGGACTGCTTTGGTAGCCCATGAAGCACGTGACGTCAGCTGTACAGCCTCATCTAGCATACCAGAAAGTGGAGGAAGAGACATGATATCAGATTCAGGCTACCAGTTTATAGATGAGCATACCAGTCTCATCACCCTCTTTTTTTCCACCAGGAAATGCTCATTTGCACACTAAAGACTCTTCGTAAATAACTGGTGCCACAGATACCTGAGGCTAAAAGTCGCCTGAGTGGAATTTCGTGTCCAGCCTCCACTGACTTCTACCAACTCCTGCAGGCCTTCTTGAAAGTCGCAGCTTAGGCTCTCGCGCTGAAGCTCCAGAGCATGCAGTAAAATCAAGAACTTCCTGTTAGCACTTGTCAGCTCCTCTGTTGTTCTTGCTTTGTGATCTTAGTTTTTGCAGGCCCTAGCCAAAATCTTGGAGATTCGAGAGGTAAAACAAACTGGGCTCCAGAAAGTCCCAGATCCTTAGCAGTTCTGACCAAATAAAGTTGTTCTTATGTTTGAGGTCCAGTCCTTTTCAAGATCGCTTATTTAGGTCTAAGAGACTTTGGAAATGGGGAAAAGAGGTAACCTTCTGGGAAAGAGAGTTTGGTCCTAAATTGTCAGCCATTAAAATACAAGAGACTTTTGCCAACTAAACAGGAGAAGCTACTTCCAATAAAGCCAATCAAAAGCAATTTCCCTGCTGAAAGGTGGCCTACCTGAGACAGAGCAGCCCGCACCAGCTGCACGCCACTGCTGTCAGACTTGGCCGGGTCTGTCAATTAAGGGAACACAGAGCAATCTGTGAGTGCTGAAAGGGATCCCTTCAGAGCCCTCCATGGCTGAGAGACAGGCCCATTGTCTGCATGCATGTCTCACATAGTTTCAGAGCCCTTAATGCCATGAAAAACTGCATTATATGGTGAGCTCGGGAATACTTTGGCTGGGGGCAGATGAGATGGGGGGGTGGGAGAAGAGGTAACACTGCACCTTTGCATTGTGGGAGGTGGGGCAATGAAAGACGTCGCGTTTGGTGGTCCCCCAATATAACCTTCTTTCTCACAAACTCTTGTTGAATGATGAAGTCATCGTTTCCTCTGCTTCCCCTCCTCCCCTCCATCCTTGTCCTTTCTTCTGGAGTTCAGAAATCAGCTGGGAAATGACTGCAGCCCTAAGGAGACAAACAGCTTAACTACTTTCAACTCCTGCCTTGCCACATGTTGAAAGTCCTTTTTCCGAGGAAACTGGGACCACCAGGGTCTATAGGTCTGTGGTTAGGGAAGAAGGAAGGCTTCAGATTTACACACATGTTACAGAGACCATAGAATAGGGAAGTAGACACAGCACCTAGGGGAAGGAATGAGTGGGATTCCCTCACCACCAGCTGCTTACTAACGTTTGTTTTCATCTTCCTCACCTCATAGTCTGGTGCCTGGATCCCTTGGTATGTATGGATCCTGCATGTTTCCCAGATACAAGCCCAGAAGGGCTTGTGCTCTCGGATGGGCACATCCTAGTCTAGAGCAGGATGCCCTCTTAGACTCCACTGCTTGAGCTTGGGAGTACATAAATATGTTGGTACATGCTGAAATGTTGTAATTACAGAGCAAATAAAGCCAAACTGTGTTGCTTTTATGTTACCTTTCTAGGCCATTTTGCATAAAAAGAGAAGGTTCTAGCAGAACTCTCTTTAAAATAAAATATCCATTATGTAAGGTTAGCTTTCCATATGCTTGGAGGATATAGAAGCTGTACACTGTGGGATAGGAAGCAACAGAATGTATACATGGGAGCAAGGCAGTCTGTTACCGATGCTGTAGCATATAGTTGGGAAGAACCAATGTCATGGTAACAGGGAAACAAATGCCACCATCCAGAACATGAAGAATGGGTTGCTAGTGACCTTTCCTAACACTTTTCTTTCTCCTTCTGGCCAGGGACTCTATTTTTTGCACTCACTGCAAGCTGGTAATCTTCATGTTTAATTTTTTAACTAAAAAATTAAACTCTAGATGATCTCCATTCAGGGTTTGAGCCAAAGCTTGTTGTAGACCATGCCCACTTTTGACTGTCACACACATGTTGGACCAAAGCATTTTCTGATAAGTCAGTTGAATTCTGTGGACTTACCCAGGGATGAGTCTGGCTCATACGCTTCACCTTTCACATCCATTTTTCTGCAGTGCAGTGGGCTGCCAAAGAGAAGATTGGATTGGATTTCTGATTACTCAGTCCTTAGTCTTCAGCAGATATACCCTTGTCAGGCTTTAGTGATTGCCTGCAGCTCACCCAGTGTACAGTGACACTCCAGGAGACAGCAGCTCCTAGTTTTTCCCAGCTGGGAGATATGTCTTGGCTCAGCACATTTAATAAGGAAAATGAATGAATGCGTTATTGGATGGAAGCTCCTCTCTCATCTCTGACTTGCTGAGGCCCATGGAAACCCATCTTTCTTTTCCCCTTAAATAAAGCTCCCATCATGGATGCCAAATTCTACGGTCTATTCTCGCACTCTTCACTGCACGATCGCACCATACTTGCCAGTCCTGGATAAAGTTGTAGTGCTGACATAATATTTGACTTATTTTCAAATATTTATTCTTCTTGTATCTATCCTTTATTTTATTTCCTTCTGTTTAGGGATGCATTCTTAAATTGACCAGAGACACCAGCTTTGCTTTGTTCTCTGTTCCTCACTTCTCCAAGTCAGAGACCTCTCTAATGTTCGTATTGGTCTCCTGAAACTGTATGTTTCCCCCTGCATCCTCAGTTAAGTGCAGTTCATGACCTTTCTCACCCCCAAACGCAGATAGACCCTTGTCTGAAGCACACCAGAAGCCCACAGCATTCACTGAGTCATACTGTGGGCTCTGGAGGGCACCCTGAAGAACCTTGTAGTTTCCTTTTGCTTGTCTTTGTCGTGGTGTCTTTTTGGGCCTGTTGAATCTGAGTTATTCTTGATGATGGAAAGATAAGTTGAGGCATCCCCCAAAACTGCCAGCTCTTTTTTCAACAAAATAAACTGTCTCTTTGAGTAGCTTATAGAAAGATAGTCCTAGCACAATCTTCACGTTGCATTCTTACTTGTTTCAAGGAACAGCGAACTAATTAGGTGGAGATATTTAGCAGATTGTCATCAGGAGGCAAGTGAGCCACTCAGAGAGATGAATGGGGCAGTCTGCACTTCTCAGAACTGTTGTTTCATACCTTGTCAGACTCGAGCAGATACCGATGGCTTTAGGAAGGGTACACATTCAATTTTTTCTATGTGCTTGGTGTAGAGGTGAGCTGTGTCATTGTGAAATGGAAGCTGAAGTTAAAGAGCAGAAGGGGTGGTGTTAAAATGATTCCTGGTGTATCCTGCTGTAATTTGGTTCTTGCTTTTCAAGGTACAGAAGCAAACTTCCCATCCTTGCTCCATTGTTTGTACTCCATTTATAAGCCAGTGCTCCATGTTGCAGTTGTGTATCCCTAGCTCTGTGCAACAGTTCTCGCCTGCTCTCCTCAATTTTCTCAGTGCCTCCCTGCAGGTGGATGTGAGTGACTGGGTGGTTTGTGTGTATCAGATATGTACCTGGGCTATCTAAGGGGAAATGTTTTCCCTTTTACCACATATTGCAGAGACTGCACAGTCCTGCATATGTGTGTCTAGAAGAAAGTGAATTGCTAGACATCTGCTTCTTTGGGCCCCTGGGACCTCTCTGTGGTTTGGAAAAGGGGAGGCCTTTGATCTGTGGTTTCTGTGGGAGAGGTAGATGATACTGTGGTTTGCAAACAGCAGATAGTTCTCTCTTTCCTTCAAAGAAGAAGAATGGTGTCGATCTGTGATAATGCAGGGCATCACATGAGCGACTGGGAGTGGGCAGGATGATGCAGTTTGCTCTGCAAGTTGCAGTTCACTTGTGTCATGGTATGTGTTTAAGAAAAGGTGACAGCCTTGGTTTTGTCTTTAAGCCACAAGCCTCCTTTAGGCGCAGCAGGGAAGGGCCCAAAACCAGCAATAAAACCCCACGAGCTGAAAATTTCCTTCTGCGTCTCTCCAGGGCATGTAGCAGTTGTTCACCCCAGGCAAAAGTGCTCCCCCTTCTTATATCAACTTGTCTGTAGAAGGGATATTTGTCTGCAGGCATCTACCCCATCAGGGGTCCTGTGGAATTTTAGAATTCAAAGGAGTGTGACTGCCATTATCCCTCATGATCCTGGAGTTTATGTTCAGCAGTTTGGGTGAGGACTGCTGAGAAAATGTTGAGTTTGAGCAGAAAGTGCTGTGTGAATGTTTGTGTCCATTTAGGTAGGGTGGCACTCAGAGTAAGCAGTTCTGAAGGAAAAGAGTGGGGCTGTGCTTGTGCCTCTGCAAATTTGGGAAGACTCCGGTGTGCAAGAGTCCAGTGCTCAGAATACAAAATCTGGTGCACTGGACCAAACCAAAGATCCATCTTCCATGGGATCCTGTCTCCCTACAGAGTGAATATTTAAGGAAGGGAATAAGAACAGGATGGGTATATAGTGATCTCTCTGATATATAGTGTCTAGCAATCAGGGTTGAGAGATTTCTTGAAATCGAGAATACATTGGGCTCGTTACGACTGGTAGTCACCACTGGATTAATATCATTCCCTCAGGCTCCCATGACATGATTGCCTTGGGCAGCAGGTCTGTCAGCATTTAAAGGGCTAGGAAGGAGGAGCTGTGTGTTGGCAGAGGAGGACTAGTGCTGAGACCTGTAGCAGTGTGAGTGCTGCCAGGCACGGCAAGCTGGGAGATCTCCAGCTGGGAAGGAATAAGGAGAAGTGGAAGCATGTAAATCCACTACATTCAAGATGTTGTAAATACGTCAGAGCGAAGCCACACAATTGTGGGACTGGAAGTGGGTGATTTATTCGCCATGGAGCAGGTTTTCCTTACAGGTGCCATTTTGGGTTTTGCCTAAATGCTTAAGAACATGATCAGTTTGCCTCTGACCTCTTGGATCCCGTAGCCTCGCAGGACTGGCCTCACTCACGGCAGCTTGGAATGGCTCTGGGCAATATTCTGCCACTCTTCAATAGTGGGCTATTGAACAGTGCTGCTGTAGCCCTTTCAGCATTAAGGACGTACCTGGTATGGTCATCTGAAATCCACTGCAGATATACAGGACGCGCAGTCCTGCGTGTTCCCCAGGAACCAGACACTTCAGCAGCCTGCTAGAGCTCACCTGTAGCTTGTGTGGGAGAGGCCTGTCTTTTGGGTTTTTGTGCCTAAATTTGATCCCTTCTAGAAACATTGCCACAGTTTATGAGGAATGAGATTCTTAAAAGAACTTAGTACCACTTTCATTCTTCTTTTGAAATCAGTGGTGTGCTGAAAAATCCCACCCTTGGGGCTTACGCATGTTAGCAGGAGGGTAGCCCTAAACTTTTTGGATGTGTTTTTTGTGAAATCCTTAATAGTGAGGTGACTCCTACTTAATCATTGCTTCTTCAGAACTGCTGATATTTCCAAGGAACACTAGCAGGTCAGAAAGTCGGCTTGGAGAAGCTGAGCTGCTTCTTTACCACATTACGCTCACCTAGCCTGGTGCTTTATAACTCTGTCTTTAATGATTTTCTCAGCTATTTTTCCTGGTACTGGCGTAAGGCTCACTGAGGTCTATAATTCCCATGATTGCCCTTAGCACCTCTTTTAAAAGAAGTGCAGAGTGTTGGCTCTCCTCCAGCCTGGTGGGAGAGTGGCTGTTTCTAATGATAAATTGAATATTTTTGTTAGTAACTTCTTTATACTTTGATTTCTTTAGAGCGTTTGCATAAATGCCATCTGGTCCTGGAGGTTTCTTACTATTTCAATTTTTAGGTTATGCTATTATGTCTTTTTTCTTCCTTTTGAGTTTCTATCTGTCTGTTTTCAATACATCTGGCTTTGTCTGTCCTCTGCTACTATTATTGCTATTTGTGGTTACAGAGTTAATGTAATGTGGTCAGGGTGCCCAGACCTCAGACTGGAGACTCCTTATGCTGAATATTTTACATATATCCAAACCAAAATCAGTTCTTAGCTTGGGGAGCTTGTGGCCAGGCTTTTTAAGACAAATTGAGCCTTTATGTAATTTTCTCCAATGGGCAAATGGGAAAGTTTACTCAGATCAGCTGGGCCAAGAATGTGTCCTTGCACAAATGTGTCTGAAGTCAAGAATGTTGCCCGCTGGTGGCAGTCCAGAGCAGAGAGGCCACAAGCCTAGGTTTCCACAGCTTTGACGTTCTCATATTCTAGTCCTGTATTTTAATTGCAATGACACATTTCCCAGGCTCATTCTGTTTTCTGTACAGTTTGAAAATCCCTATTCTTGGTGACTCATAGTAGAACATCCCTGTAAAGTATTTCTGACTGTGTCGGAACAGTAAGGTATCCAGAATTTCATTAGCCAATTCACATTGTTTAACAGCCCACTGTCGTTACTTGGGATAAACTCCACAGCCTTTCCTCTTACATAGCTCCTGCCTCCTCTCCTCACCTCACTCCTGCTGTCAGCAGCTTTCTGAATGGAGTTTGCTAAAAGAGAATGAGCCCTACCCTTTTCCCCTCCCTTCCCCACTCCCAGCAGGCAGGCAATATGGCACAGTGCGGTCCCCAATGTCCCTTTAGTCACTTCTCCGCTGTCGGTGTCATAGGGCTAGTGTTTAAGCATTTTCACGCTGGATTTGAAATGAGATTATAGACTGGTCCACTCAATTGACTTAATGGATTTTAAGAGACTAGATCCTATTAATGCAGTCAGTGCCCCAGGGTGCCTCTCCTACTGCAGACAAGATAATCTGCCATGCAAATTAAATCCTGCCTCAAGATGCAGGGCCTGCTTAATGTGATCCATTACACAGTTTACTTGTTTATATCTAATATTGTAACAGGAATAGGCTTACGAGCAGCAGGACTCAACTGAATAGAAGAGTAAATTACCAGGAAAATGAGGTTTTAGAGCCTCTCTCTCTTCCTTTCTCTCAGTCTCTCCTATTTTCTTCTCTCTCACTTTCACTTGTGAAAACACATTCCTCTTCTGCTTTTTGCATGTAGGGAACAATCAAGGAAAATAATATGGCTGTGAGTGATCGATTCTGCTTTTGTTTACAGAGGTGTAAATTGGGAACTCATCCTGGAGAAGGAGCTCAAGAAATTCAACAAAACTTTTATGGAGAAGTGAACCTTTCTTTAGCTGTTGTTGTCCAATCTGCATGGGGTTGTGGAATGAGGTACTCTGACTACCCCCTTTTACTGCAGAAACTTTCATGGGTGAGATTTCTTCTCCGTCCAATAAAGTCACAAGAACAGGCATAGGTGGCAATGGTGGACAGGAATACAGAGACTAGTCTAATTGGAGGACCAGGTTTGAATTCAGGAAAGAAAAATCAGGGATATCCAGTTTGGACAGTTTAGAGGGGAAGAGGCCAGATGCTTGGGACAGTTTAGATGGAAAGAGGTCAGAGTCCAAGGAGAAGTGATTCAGCGAGGTCACAGGCTTCCAACAGAAGTGACTTGGGTCCATGTAGGAATACATGTCAAGGAAGATGCTTGTATAAGTGATCCTTTCAAGGGCAGGAGGATGGATTAGCCGATCTCTCACTTTTATGATAATGTAGCTTATGTTAAGGATCTTGAGATAGGGATCCACAAATTTAGGAACGCTGACGTTACATTGGAAGAGATACCTTTTCGTACATGACAAAGTCAGTGGCTTGTCCTGGAGTTCCTGGGATGAGGATGTGGAGGATCAAAGTGATGGGGCAGGATCCACAGCACAAATAGCAAAGAGGAAATGGACGGAAAGGGCTGCTCGACTGTTTCAAGTTGTAGGTGACTGGTACTAGGAATAGATGAGGGTCTGGTTCCCCTTTCGTTTTGTCCAGGTGCAAGCAAAGTCTCAACTTATCTCCATAACGAAAGCAATTTCCTGGTAGGGGAATGAAGATACATTATACCAGCAGACTGCTCTGAGCATACACAGGCTTGTATATCTTTGTACACAGTAAGAGGGCTGTGCACACACAGTGCGGCTGTGCTGCTTTAGCTGCACTGAGGGCTGTAGGCACAGTGATGAGATGGCCCTTCTTCACACTGCTGAATGAAATGACTGGCTGTGACGTAGGTACGTAGTCGTGCTGTGATTTGCACGATGCCTGTGTTAGATCCTGAGATCTGCAGGGATTTCTGAGGGAAGAGAGTCCAAGTCAAAGGCAGGGGCATAAGCGGAGTGATTCCTTACAATTTGACACAGTCTCTAGCTGTAGAGGGGTCACTGTGTCTACAAAGACACTCTGTGGCCGGACCCAGAGCCTGTCCATCGCAAAGGAAGAAGGTAGGAGCATCAGGCTACTTCACTTTCATGATATCTTATTGGATCCATCTTTATTTCTGCAGCGATGGGAGGCATCTCTGACAGGATTCAAACAATAATCTGCAATTCCTGTCATTCACACAGACTTTCTGATTTATCTCATGTAAACCAGTTATTTCACCAAGCCTCAGTTCTCAGTCTGTAGCAGCGTGATCTTTTCAGTCTTGTCTGTGCACATACAGCCCCAGCACAGGGACTGTGCCTTTGGTAATAAACAGAACTATGTGTATTACAGGAGTAATGCTATGTACATCACAGCTGGGGCCCTGCACACCCAAGTGGTCACTGGAAGGGGGTTTATTCCCATTGATGCCGCGAAGAGGTAGATGAGCCCCAGCAGCAGTAGCTGGTGTTGGATGGTCCAGGCCTCGTAACTGGTGCTGACTTTAGAAACGTTCTCCATGCCAGGGAACAATGCTACCTTGAACCAACACTTTCACCATCTCTGCTGATGGCACCTCATGCAAGAAGAGAAGCAGGGGGAGGAGGGAAGGGAACTGTTTTTTTAACTTAATTTAAAGCTTTTTATGAGATTTTCACAGCTGTGATCTTATCAGGGTTTGGCTATAGAAATTAAAGCTGCAATTATATTTTCCCCTTCCTGGAATGTAAAATAAAGTCTAGTGCAAAATGCATTAAAAACTGGAATGTAAAAGTGTAATTAATGTGGAGCAAAAAGCACATTGCGTCATTAACTTTTTTATTAATATTCTCATGCAGTGCAATTTCAAAGCTCGGTGCCACTCCATTTCCCCCAGTGAAATATCTCCCACTCTTTCATTGCTGCTACCTTTAACCTCATCTTTAATGGGATGACAGCAGCTTTCCTCTGGAATTACATCTCTGCTCATCCATCTGTCCCACTAGATCCTTTCTCCTTCCGCTTCGGGTTCCTACCATGCTAGGATGCAATTTTGTTCCTACCGGAAAGACAGAGGGACAAACGCATGAGGCATGCACTTGGCATCTATAGAGCAACAGTGGAGATGCTTCCTCATCTGGAGGAAGGCAAAAGGGTATGTAAGCAACGCTCATTCTAGATCTGTTTACTCTTGCTGTGTTAAGGCCTAATCCTGTAAGTAGTAGTTGCTAGGCACCATCTGGGTACTGACTTAATTTCCCTTATTTTGTTGTCTCTGCATGCAGCAAGTATTTTTCAGTTGCTGCTGTGTAAACAGAGGACCCCTGCTTTCCCTGAGATGTCAGCCCAAGCTCTTTGCACTACCCCTGTGGCATTGATGGGAAGGCTAATACACAGTCCTTTTCAGCATGGTTCATTTTCCCAATGTCAGCCAGTGCCACAGAAGGAAGAACAGGGCCAGAATCAATTCTTGCTGAAATCAGGGGTGTTTTGAGGGACGGAACTGTAGTCCAATGTGCAGAAAGCAGACTAATAGGTATACTGCAATGAAATCACACACTCAGCAGTCTTGGTGTGGTATGTGCCCTGCATCGTTTTACAAGAGAGGACAAGGGATAAAAAGGATCTAGATTCACCTCTCAATTCTTTCTAATTTCCAAGAGAGTCAATTTTTCTGGACTCCATTCAGCTCTGGAATGGGCAGACACCACTCAAACTTGTTTTATTAAGACCTTTAACAGCTTGTCTGTGACAGAGTGGCAGAGTGTTCCCTGGTTCATAAGCTTAGCTTCTAGCTTCCTTTCATTTCATTCTAATTTGATGTCAAATTACAATTCAGGATCTGAGTTTTAGTCCCTACAATTATTGCTAGGCTTGAAGTAGAAGCAAGACTTTGAGAGCTACCGGCTGTTTGCTTAGTTTTGAGTCTAGCCCAGGGTATCTGTCCACACACACTGCATGTGCCAGGTGTATGTATTCACAGACGGTCCACAGTATCAGATCCAGAGGATTCCATCTGAATTTCCTGGTAAAAGTGGGATGTAAGCAAAACCTAGACTGTATTGGGAAGGACGGGACACTTACTGCATCTGATTTTATCAGATCCCTGATGGGTATTGTCAAAGGGGATTATCTGCTCACCCATCCATCTGTGTAGAATACCAGAGCTCACAAGTTGTTTAGCTCTTACCCTGGTCCTAGGAGGTGGTTGACAGTTTGCTTGTGTCTCACCCGAAGTATTTATAACATGATTGTGGCACTTTGATAGTTAGGTCATGACCAGTAGAAGTGGAGGTGTATGAGTCACCTCATGTCAGGAAGAAGAGGAGAAATTTGGACAAAGGAATTTGGGACTCTGCAAGTCAACGGGAGTAATTTGGATGCTGTGTAGAGAAGAGGGGGCTTTGGTGAGTGTTCAAATGCATTCTCACTTACGCTGCCATGAAAGGCTAATTGACTTGTAGAGCCTTGGTCATGGGTTCCTTAGCACCAGTAATGTATAGAAGCAAAATAAAAGATAATGTTGTCCCAGAGAGCTTACAGTTAAAGTACTCTGTCTGGGGAAAATTCCCTTTAAGTATGTGGTCAATTCTTTACTGTTAACTGGGCTTTCTCCAAAGATCTAAAGTAGCTAATAATGATGAGGAGTTGTCCTTATTTGTCTGTCTAGGGTAGAATCCTAACACCCACTGGGTACGAGCTGGTATTTGTTGTGATCTGCTGTTTGTCTGAAGAAGACATCTGATAGTGTCAGTCAAACTTCCTATTTATTGATTTTTCAGCTGCTTGCTTATCAAAACCAATGCATTTCACAATGTGTTGCCAATACTATCAGCATTTTTGTGGGAGCTGTTGTTCACATTTTGACTGAAATTATTATTGCAATTGCTTTGAAATTATAAAAATTTTCATTTAATGAAAACCGTCTCCCTGGAAATCATACTGGGTTTCAGATTAATTATATATCTATTTCACACATCTGTGATTCTGAGGTCCTGTAGTATCAGTTTCATCATTCCTTTTCTTAAGGCTTTCTTCTGCACAAAATGTCAGGAGGTAAAATGAGAGTGTTTACCAGTGCTATCCAGTAACAAAGCAAAGTTAAATAAAGGCTGGTGTCTGGCTCTTCGCTCTTTTTCAATAGGTGCTTGGTTAGCTTGATGTTATTTTCCAGCATCCTGGGATTGGACTGGACTGGGATTGAGGAGGACTATGCATTGTGTAACTTGCCTGGTACTTTACTGCATAGTGCTTGAATTCTTGTAATCCCTCCTCAGTGAGTGCCAGCTACCTGTCAGATGTTACTGTGTCAGGTACACCAGGATTAGAAAAATTACTTACGACATGCACATTTAGCTTTAGTACACTCTCATAAAGCTAAGCTGGGGAAGTGGAAGTGTTTGGCTTCAAACGCGTAATACTTTTTCAAGATGGTTATGTTATTCCGCATCATCCACATGAGCTCTTCTGCTTGTCATAGCTTCCCCCCTCCCCGGAATTCTGCTCACCCATGGCCAGTGTAAAATAATTCAGAGATGCCTTTAAGATTTCTCAATTCCGAAATGACCAATACAATCCTGACATTGTGAAGACAGCATAGCTTCTTGGGAATCACCATTTTTAGAGAATCCCCTCTAGTCTTAGAAGTGCTCCACCTTAAACTGTGCCAGTGGTTGGAAGCATGCTTTCCCAAACTCTTGTGTTAATCACCTCCATCAAAATGCATCCTTTCCTCCTGGAAATCATTGTCCAAAATTCGAGGCAAAGTTACTAATTTTTACATGAGACTGATATGCACACAATTAAGCTCTGGACTTTCCTTTCCTGGACTTCTGTAAAATGCCCTGGAGATTGGAGATTGGGTCAGTGGTCAGCGGAACTCCCCACTGCTTGCATTTGCAAGTATGTCTTTATTTTTAAAGGCTTGTCTGGGCAATGACAAAATGGAATTATTGGTTATGTCAGAGAACACACAGTTATATTTAAAAAGAAAAAAAGGGGGGAAAGAAGCAAAAGTGCACCCTGTTCAGTTGTCTCCTTGTTGCATCCATCTAGTTTCTGTTTGTGCCGAAGAGGGATATGCTGCTCCTTTCGATATTGAATGTTATGCTGTAAAATGACGATGTCGCTACCCTCTTTGAAATGTCCACTGACAGATTAATTCTGTGCTTACTGTCCTAATGCCTACAGGGGCACTTCCTTTAGTTCTTTTAATTTCTCCCTGTTTTTATTGAGATTTTCATCCTATGTTCTTTGGACAGTTCTGCAGAGTGGTGCTGTAGGTTCGCTGGTTAATACAGATAGTTTGGGCATGTATTCCTTGCACAGTTTACCCTTTCAAGGTATGTTGGTACCCCTTCGTATGCTGAAGGATGGATATTGATGGTGATTTCAACTTTATCATGATCTACCTGCATGCTTTTCTGCTTTTGCTGGAGGGTATGTTATCTCTCGCAAATGAGATTTACATATTTCATGCCCATTCAGCCCAGCAGCTTTTGCTCTCTTCACAGTCGCCTTGAGCCTTTGATCATTTTCTTCTGCTGTTTTACCCCAGCTTAAAATGCCATCTGTATCCATACCATCAACAGTTTGTTGTTCTAGTAACAACCCAAATGGCAGTCTGCAGAAACAGCATTTCTCTAAAGGAGTGTGCAGTCTGCACAAATGACAGCACTGTTTTTTGAATCCTGCTGATGTATCCACTGTAGAAAAAGATTTGGCAATCTTTCTCCAATATTTTTCTTCTTACAGACAACAAAATATGTTCCTTTTTACATTGTTAGTTACCTTTTAGCTGTGTACATTAGTAAAAGACTCTTCATCTTTTTCCCACAGTAGTCAGAGTTTCCTCATTTTGATGATTCTTCTGTTTACATTATGATTCCCAGTTTATTTTAGCTTTTGATTTAGCAGTCGTAGAATCTGAGACAGCTTGGCTTTTCTGCTTGTATTTCTTACTGTGTTCATTCTGACTCCTTGTAATACATCTTTGACTCTTCTTTGGTAGTTTTGGCCTCCTGGCTCTCCAATGAATACATTTGCTTGTTGATATCCAGGACATAACATACTTTTTTGTCCAGTGCTCTTTTCACTGATATTATTACAATCAGTCTAGAAGATTGTATCCCTTCCAATTTGTGATTTTTCTATATGATCCTGCCTTTACTTCTTCCCCCCACCCTCTCTTATTCTGGCTTTTAAAAACAGTTATTTATGGTGGGTTTGACAACATATTGGCTTAAGCCTAGATAACCAGCTGAGGATTATTAAATGTCTCAATTGTTCTCAAGCTGGTAATTCCATACCACCTTGGAGGAATCTGTTGCTCTGGTGGTGCTCTCCTCTCCCTGCCTGTTGCTGGTGGCTGCTTTCTCTCCTGCAAGGACTGATCCAGAGCCACACAACGTTTCTGCGCTGCTAGAGGTAGCCTGAAATCTAACCAACTGTCCTGGTTAGCGTGGGCTTTGGGTAGGAGGCTGGGCATCACTTGCAGGAAAGCAGGGCTGATAGAATTCATCACAGCAGCAGACTGATCATGCCTGTCTAACACAGCATAGCAAAACTCTTGCTTGTACTGGGAAGCAATGGTGACCAGCTACTCTGCCATTCTCTCTTCTCTCTCCTTCTAACCCTCATTGAAAATCAAACTTTTGGACAGAGAGCAGTGTAGCTGCCTGCATAAGCTGACTACTACACCTCCGCTGACAGCCATACCCAGCAGACATAAAAGCTGTAAGAAGGGGCCCATCTGATGAGGGCAGTAGTTGGGGATGTGCTGGCAGAGAGGTGGCCTCTTAGAAAAAAGTAATCAAATGCTTATTAGATTAAAAGGACCACCTTCAGATGCACTTGGGAGCAGATGGGAAGCTGGTACAGTACCCAGAGCACAGGTGGGCTGTACTTATGCCAGCTTGCTCTTCTAAGCAGGTGAATTGCTGTCTCTGGACTAGCTGAGGCTCTCCAGGGGTCTTTGAGGTGTTCCACTGTTTCTCTCCTAGCAGGAAGGAAATACAGCCATGCACACGCAGTGCAAAGCTGCATTAACAGCTAGGCAGACAGCTGCCTGTGTTCAGCCTAGAGCTGGCCTGAACATATCAGTATACTGTGCTTCCAGCAGAGCAGCTGGGCATAGAGGACTTGATGCTGCCAAGTGCTGAGAACCTCCTTGGTAGTGCTGTGTATCCATACTTCCTCAGTTGAGAGGTAAGACAAGACCAGCAACAGCCTTGGAAAGGAAGGAACTCCTGTTTATTAGCATGGGCTTGCTGTATAATTATTTGTGAACTGCCAGCATTTAGGGCCTTATCCAAAATCCACTAGAACTATAGGAATCTCTTGAGCATTTTAAAGTAGGTTTTTAGTTTCCCCTGCATATGTGACGTTTTCCTGGGGAGAAGCAGCAGTGGCTTTCCATGTTCCAGTGTGTGGCTGCAGAGCTGACCCTTGCTATATGCCAGGGTAGCTCCAGCACACAGTGGTCAGATGGCCTGGAGATGTTAAATATAGCACTGTCAGTAGTGAATGCAACCAAGATAAAGGGATACCTCATGGCCAAATCACTTTGTAGCTAAACCTACCCACTGTCTAGGAAATACATAAACTTTTGAGGCCAAGGGCTGGATTCAGAGCAAAACCTGTGCTCCAGATGCTTGAAAAATGCCTGGCCCCCTGTTTTTCATTAGTAATGGAGGCATAATCCCTTCCCATTTACACCATGCTGAGATATGCTCAGTTCAGTAGCCCTGTGAATGAGGATGGGAGACTTAGAGAGTAAAGAGAGGTTTGTATTCTCCTCTTCTAACACTTCTCCCCCAAAGAACCCCCAAAGGGAATGAAATTATGTGAGGGGGAAAGAGGGATTCACAGAGAAGGAGCTGGCTCTCTTTACAGGCTGTACTGTGGACTGGGTTTTGTTCAGGAAGGAGGAAAGCTAAATGTCCCCACCCACCTGTCACATTCAGAACTACAGGGACAATTACTGACAAGCTATTTCCCCCAAAGACTAAGGGCATCTGGAAAGGAAGGCACCCCATTAGGTTCATAAAAAAGGTAGCACTAAAGTTCTTTAAAACCATTAGTCAAACACACTGGTAAGTGGTTGAAGATATTTTCCTTGCTTGGCTGCCAATACCTTCTTAAATTCACAAGGTAGCCCTTGAGAACAGACTTGATATGTTGAGCTATTCTTGGCTCAGGCATAGTTACTGCCCTGTCTTCTCAGCGGTCATCATGAAGGCCCAGTGCATCATCTGCATGACCAGTGATGTGGATGAGGGAAACGGGTTAAAATGTGGTGCAAATAGGGGAATTCTCTTTCCAAGGACTTGAGATAAACTATTGTGCTGGATCTTCTGTCTGTTCTGGCTGAATCGGTAGCTTCTCCCCTTTTGAAAGAAAGAGTTAAACCTTGCCTACATATAATCTCTTTGATATCTGTCTCTAGTTTCCTCAGAAAACAACCTTAAAACTGAAATAAATTCAGTCCACAGGATGGGGAGCTTCTTACAGTTTCCTCCTGTGCTACGCTTGCTAAGCATTTGCTTAGAGAAGTAAGTAGGAACTTTAATCAGTGCCTTCACGTTCTTACAGAGAGCAGTATGGCTAAGGGGTCACCAGGTCAGTCTGCAGTCTGTCACAGCCACCACATCTACCTAACCTTGAAATAGACTGTGATCCACTTGGAGACACAGGAAAAAGTAAAATGAAGCAGAGAGAAAGCTCCACTGAGCAAAGAACTGGCATAGCCTGTTCTTCTCTTGCCCCTCCTCTGTCCCAGCTGAGGGCAAACAGGTAACACCCCTCTGCTGACCACCACTTGTTCCCCCATCTCTTTTTCTCCTTCCCCCTCTTACAGTCCAATACTTTCTTAATTTTCTTGTATAGAAATGAACTTGGACAGAGTCTGAAGGCAAGAGAGTATACCTCGTTCTCTAAGGCAACTTCCTTGATTATTGTGGGGTGGTTTCCTTTAAATCTGTGCTGGAGTGCAGTGGAAGATCTGTCTATGGCCAGACTCCAAGACCAAGTCCCTGGTGAATGCAGACAGACAGAGAGAATGGAAGGACAGAATAAGAGAAAGAGGAAAGGAGGAAAAGGGAGGCACTGTGACCCCTGCGCCGAAGCCTTGTGAGCGTGGCAGAGACTTCTGTGTGTTTGTGTGGAACGGGGGCTGTTTAGATAAACAGATGGCAACAAATGGCATAAAATTATATACCCATAATGTCAGTTCATAACATTTTGTTCGACATACTTGATTTAATCGCTTAGCTGACGATTTTGCTTTTGGGCCCATATGGTGGCAAATGGCAAATGAACCCTCTTTACACAGCAACTCCAATCTGGCACTTTTATCACCGAGACTTAGGGAAGAATCCGGGAGGAGAGAGATGCAGATGGAAAATGAATGAGCAAACAGGGTGGGGTGCATGTGTGGGAAGAGGAGGATTTGAAGCTGTGGCCAGGGGAGTGTTCTTGGGAGACAGAATTGGGAAGGGGTGTTGAAATGGGGAAGGGAGGGCTGGGACAAAAAGAATCAGGATCTCTATTTTTGTGAGGATCTAAGAGATGGAACAGGGAGTGTCTTAAGAGGGAGAATTTGAGAGAAAAACTGTGGAGAGAAAACACGTTAAAAAATAAGGGGAATGGTTCTAAAGGGAAGGGAGAGGGGGGATGCCACCAGTAGGCAAGGTGGAGATAGTAGCAGATTTTAGGAAGTGCATTCAAATCTAATCTACAAACATAGGGAAAAAAGCATGAAACCAAGAGAACAGATTGTTTGACTGGATTCTTCAAAGGGCCCAGGAACAAAGTCATGGGAAATGTACCAGATGAAACTGGGTTTCTCCTGTGCTGTTGCCAGTGTGGTGCTCCTCTGAGAAGGGGTATCTTGAGAAGGGCAACATGAAGATGATGACCAAGTTCCCATGGCAGATGACTTTATTGTCACCAAAATTGTGGTAGCATCTGGCAGGACATTCTGGTTGTGAAACTGCTTTCTACAACCTAGCTTTCCCTAAAGCTGGGAGGCAGCTGGACCTTCACTGTGGATGTTTTTTCAGCTAGGGTGGGATCTTGTGAAATGTTGAGGACCCTAAGTTTGCCTGGCAGTCAGTGAGCAGGGCAGTTCTCCCAGGCACATACAGTGTAGCTCTGTGGTGGGGATCTTCCTTTGGATGTGCCAAGGGGAGCTTGGAGGCAGCTACCTCAGTGACTCGGACGTGGTCCTCAATAGGATGGAGGCGATGTGATATGGTAGTGCCATGCTGAAGCCATATCTAAGCCTGGCAAAACTGAGAAGTTAGAAGTCAGAAGGAGCTGAAAATGAAAACATACTTTTTGACAAGACATTTCTCCTAACACAACATCAGCTTCTTCATCACTTATAGTTCGGAAAAAAACCACTGACCAAAATCCTTAGTGAGTCCAAAGAATTTGTCAGTGAGGCTGGGGAAATGTATTTCCTGTGATGCTGAGAAGAACACAGCTAGTGAAATTTCATCATGACATGACACACTGTCTCAGCATAATGATACTAAGCAAAAGTCAGAACATCACAAAGAAATTTGTCATAATTTAGGCAAGCTTTCTCCAACACCTCTTCCCCTTCAGGCTCTGCTTTTTTTTGGTTTTTTCTTCCTCTGCACTGTTCAGTAGGGGAATGCCAGGCTGGTTCCTCTCATCTCACTGTGTTGATCAATCCAACAGTTGATGTGAATCTGATTTGCACCATACTCAGCATACCTGCACTTCACTCAGGTGAAGATTGCCATGAAGAGCGCTAGCTGCTGGGGAGTTTATAGCTCCTTTATGGCAAAGTTGGATCCCTCTAATCCACTGTCATGTATCTCCAATTACTGGAAGATTCAGCTGTAAAAACTAAATTAGGTCCAAGTTTCCTCTAGGATGTCCTATGTATGTCTCTGGGCATACTGAGCCCTCAGTTTCACTGTGTTTCTCCTGAATATTACTGCATGCAGCTGTGGCTGGGACCTCCCCACTGTGCAACTAGTTTGTGACCAGTACCATTTAAAGACTGCTTGTTTGATTGAGGCTTATTGTAGTTAAGTCTAGATGTGGCTCAGGTCTGTCAAAAGTTTGGGGTGTCTCCAATATTTGTGGTACCTACAAACAGTCCCTTTCTGACAAAAATTACTGCTGCCCCTTTTTCCCAGCTTTCCTTCTTTCTTCTCCTGAACAATTGAAGCTGCCTCCCAAATAACGCAGCCCAGCAGGCAACCAAGTGGTAACAGTTGACTGTGGACTGTGCTGTTCCCGGCCTTATGATCCCACTGACTGCTGGCGACAAGTGCTAGGTAGGTCCCAAGTTTGCTGCCAGAATCCACACTGGAGGCTTCTGGGCTTCCAGGGGTAAACCTTGGGGGTTGGTCCCCCCACCCCCACTCCCTATCCATAGCTCTTATGAGTTCAATTTCAAAGTCCCTGCTTCATGAAACTAGTTTGACACAGCTCCCTCCTCCTTCTCCTCCCCCGTTCACACCCCCCAGGCTCTTTACAACTAAACAGTTTGTCCTTTTCCCGACGTTTGGGAGAATCTGGGAACGTAAGTGCTCCAATAACTCATGTCTGAGCTCTCATTTACCTCCTGCTGGCATGGGGATGCTGTGCACCAGCCTCTCAGAATGCCAAATGAGTCGTGGCTGCCGCCTTGTCCCCTGCGCTCCCCGAAGCCAGCGAGCGGGACCCTCAGTCTTGGCTGGGGCAGCTCAGAGGGAGCCAGCTGGGCATCCTCACCCACTCCTGAATGTGACAGCTCTGGCAAGCCACTGGAACTGGGAGGTGCTGTGTGCAGGACAGGTGGCTCCCCTATTTTGCCTTTTTGGATATAGTGAGGGGAGGGAGAAGGTTAGGTCCCAGAGCTTAAGAAAAAGGAGTTTTGTAGCTTGGATCATATGGGGTGGCTTCATGCAGGGAAATTCGCCTTTTAACTTTGGCTCTGCCACCAATGTGTCACATTGTCCTGGGTCAGTCACTTAGCTTCTGCCTGTCTCAGTTTCTCACTTTGTCTGAAGGACAGAAAGGCATTTTCCCACCATCCCCACGCAGCTGCAAGGTTCACACTGACAACTGGTGCAAAATGTTTTGAGATCCTTGGTTTGAGCAGAGCAGACTGTGATGAAAACCAGGATGGGAAAAGGGATCATCAGTTCCAGCCTTTGGAAAAGTGGGGATGCTTCTCAGGGTCTGGGCTTTGCAGTTGATGGGCTGGGTATCTCCCAAACATCCTTTGAAAACAGGGTGATTTAGAGTTCAACTCCAGTGACGGTGGGGCCTGTTTCTAGGCTGCAGGAAAAGTTTGGAAAGTTGTGGTGGGTTTTCCCTAATGCCCTCTCTCTCCTCTGGCTCTGACTACATCTTCTCCTTTTCATTTACATGGTTTTTGCATTCATCTGCTGTCCCTTACCTTTCTCTTTTTCTGCAGTGTAGTTTTCTCCCCTTCACCGTTCTCTGAGGACTCTGGTGTCCTCCCAAAGGGTTTTTCAGTATAAGCGGCACAGCTTTCACCACCCACCCAGCTCACGAGGCTCTGTATGTCTGCGTAAGGGGTACTATTCCTGTTTTGCAGAAGGGAGCACAGCACGAAGTGGTTTGGGGCCACCAGTCTTCTCTGGTCCCAGCCCAGAGAAGGGGGGGGGGGTGGGGGGGGGGGGGATACACAATTTGATACACAATTCTCACTCCGGTGAAGCTAGAAGCTTGTTGTGGTGATGCCAGCACCGACGGGTGGTACCTGGATGCCAGGCCATTTTCCTCTGTCATCCTGTGTTCGGGCTGGCTCCGTGGCTAGGTGGGACACCTAACCCCGACCTGCGATCCTGCAGGCAGTAGGCGCCGACTCTTTAG
>NW_009212996.1:707-1482 GCF_000690835.1 Fulmarus glacialis | reverse complement strand
TTCCCCATGCCCGGCTTCAGTGACCACTGAGCGGGGGCTCTTGCCCCTCCTGCCGGGCTGGAACTACCTGGGGGCAAGGGGAGGCTTAAAACCACCCTCTGCATTCCCCACTCCCCTTTGTCCCCCAGCAGCACCTTTGGGATTGGGCGTTCCCTCCCCGGGGTGGGGGGCGGCCCACCCCCCTCCTGCTCTCAGTGTTAGGGTACAGAGACACCCCCGCCCAGACCCTGATGGGGGGAGGGACCAGTCCTTGCTCCAGCCTCGTCCCCTCTGTCCAACCAAGTCTTGCACTTTTCTACGGGGGAGGGGTATGTGCTAATAAAAGCAGGGGCAGAGCCTGCCTGCGTGGAGGTGTGTGGGTGCTGAGCTGGGGAGGGAGAGGTCGGTGACAAGGCGTCATGGGGGACAGTGTCCCCAGGGCCCTTCAGCACGGTGCTCTAGGTGGATGTGGGGCCCAGACCCCGCTGCCCACGGTTGTGCCTCAGTGTCCCCACCCCTTCTCCTCCACCCTGGTGCTTCACCCAGTGGGCTCTGAGTGGGCGGGAGGTGGGGCGGTTTACACTGAGCCCCAGAGCGAGAGGGGTACAGTGTAGGGGGTGGCACAGACTGCCCTCCCTGCTGTCCTGCTGCTGCAGGGTGCAGAGCCCACACCGAGACCCCTTTGCCCCCTTGCTCCCCGCGGCACTGCCTGGCTGCAGGTAGCCCGGCCCCTGGCAGGCCGGGCGGCTGCCTGCTCCCCGGCACGGCCCGCTCCCCCGGCTCCTCTGTTCCATAT
>NW_009212996.1:395-641 GCF_000690835.1 Fulmarus glacialis | reverse complement strand
CTGTGAGTTCCCCTCACGGCCTTGGCCAAACCAAACAGCGCAGGCAGGACTCCCCTGCTTCTGGCAAAGGCCAGGCCGCTGCCCCATGGCACGTAGCCCGGGGGGAGCAGCAGCTGCCCACGCGTGCAGGACACGCACGTGCATCCACGTGCACGTGTGCGTGTGACCCCCTCCACCCCACCCGCCTCTTTTCCTCTCCGGAGGGGCTGGGTCAGGACCGGGGTGGTCCCTGGGCAGCCCCCGGGG
>NW_009212996.1:0-263 GCF_000690835.1 Fulmarus glacialis | reverse complement strand
GAGCGTGGGAGAGCGGAAACGTGGCGCCCAGGGGCCCCGAACCACAGCTTCCAGCAGGACGAGCCCCCACCCCAGCCTTCACGGGGGGGTGTTGGATGTCTCCTGTGTTTATGGGCCTGGGAAACAGCATACATAATCCATTTTGCTGCCTCCCCACCCCCAATAACTTATTACTGTCCTACGAGTTTAATGCAGGCGAGACGTGATGGCGAGCAGCGTGCCAGGCAGGGTGGGAGGGCGCAGGGGCGCTGGAGACGGTTTTT
>NW_009212995.1:0-624 GCF_000690835.1 Fulmarus glacialis | reverse complement strand
GGGAGAACAGACACAGAGCCCCGGTGTTGCGGGGCGGGGGCTGAGAAGGGGTTGCCAAGGGGAGTTGATGGCCAGGGTCAACCTTGATTGCCGGCCACTTCTACGCCGGAGCCCCATGTGGTGCGTCGCCGATCTGGAGCTTGGCTCTGATGAGGGTAAGGAGTACGTTGATATTAGGTGCGAGCACAGACAGAGCCCCGGTGTTGCTGGGGCTGAGAAGGGGCTGCCAAGCAAAGGTGAGTGTCAGAATCAGCCTTCTGTGCTTACTACTTCTGTGCCTGAGCCCCATGTGGTGCGTGGCCGCTTTGGAGCTTGGGTCTGATGAGGGTAAGGGATAGGTGAGGTTAGGTGGGAGAACAGACACAGAGCCCCGGTATTGGTGGGAGAGCCAAGGAAATATGAGGTCCAGCATCAGCCTTGAGTCCTAGCCAATTCTGTGCCTGAGCCCCATATAGTGTGTGGCCGCTTGGGAGCTTGGCTCGGATGAGCGTAAGGACTAGGTTGATGTTAGGTGCAAGCACAGACACAGAGCTCCCCATTGGTGGGGCTGAGAAGGGGCTGCCAATCATAGGTGGGGGAGAGAATCAGCCTTCTGTGGTTGCTACTTCTGTGCCTGAGCCCCAT
>NW_009212994.1:1283-2151 GCF_000690835.1 Fulmarus glacialis | reverse complement strand
CCCACCGCCGTGCCGCCGTTCTCGCAGGGAGCTGGAAGGTACCTCAGGTTAAGGGGGGGGGTTTGGGGGGGTGTGAATCCCAGACTTCCCCGGCTGGAGGAGGGACCTGGGAGACCGGCTCCGCTCCCACCCCACCTTTGGTGAGTCAACACCCTCCAACCCACCTCTCCAGGAGAGGACCTAGGAGTCCGGGGAGGGAGTCGAGGTTCCCCTCCCCAAAAGGCGGCTCTGACCAGTGCCCAAGGCACTAAACCCTCACCTAGAGAAGGGAAGAGGAGAACGGGCACCCATAGGGTGACTTTGCTCTTGGAGGGCAACCTCATGGGGCACCCCAGGCTGGGAATAACACCCAGGGCAGTTGGGTGGTCCAAGTTCTTTGAAGAGGAGCTTCCAGTGGACCGGGAAGCCCAGAAAGAGCCAAAAAACCCTCTCGAGGGATTTTTCAGAGGAGATGGGATGGGGGTGGGAGAAGGAGGACAGGGTGGGATGATGCCTCGCTGCCAGCAGGATGGAGATCTCTCTATCTTGTCCCTCTCTTACCTGACAGAGCCTCCAAGGGGATGAAGAGGAGGAAGAAGAAGAAGCAACCCAGCTCCATCCTCAGCAGAACCTGAAGGAGCGGGGAGCCACGGAGCGACTGAGTCGGAGGCACCGGATGCGATGATTTTGTGTGCCGAGTCCGGCATGGTCATCAACTGCAAGGTAGGGCCGCGCCGGTAAATAATCGCTGAGTAATTTTTATCAAATCCCAAAATAGAAAGGGCGTGAGAAGGTCCGGATGTCCCCACGGTGTTTGACCTTCCCAGGCAGCTCCAGATCGGCCGCAATGGGCCCAACCCTTGGGCCGGAGACAAGGGAGGGAGGGGGC
>NW_009212994.1:472-1006 GCF_000690835.1 Fulmarus glacialis | reverse complement strand
CCCTCTCTACCCACCGCCAGCCCAGGGTTACAAGTCCCATGGGTGCTGGGTGGGGGTCCTGGGCCACCTCCATGTTGTCCCCAACCTGGCTTTGTGGTGCCTCCTCACCAGGCAGGGAGGATGGTGGCACTGGGGGTTGGGTGCATCCCCTTGGGCACCTGCAGGTGGTTTCTCCAGGGCCACCCGTCTCCGGGTGCCATCGCCGGGGTCCCCCATCCGGCCACCCGTCTCCGGGTGCCATCGCCAGGGTCCCCCATCCCTAGGCACCTGTGGGCAGTGTCCCCAGGACCTTCTGTCCCCAGGCACCCATGGGTGCCACCCCCTGGGTCCCCCATCTCTAGGCACCTGTGGGCAGTGTCCCCAGGACCTTCTGTCCCCAGGCACCCACGGGTGCCATCCCCGGGGTCCCCCATCCCAGACACCCATGGGATGGGCGTGTCCCAGATTGTCCCAGGTCCCACCTCCCTCCCCTCCGGGGTGTCCTGTGTCCCCCCACCATGCTCCCTCCTTCCTGGGGTGTCCCAGTATTTCCCG
>NW_009212994.1:0-284 GCF_000690835.1 Fulmarus glacialis | reverse complement strand
GCCCAGTACTTCCAAGTGTGTTCTGGGTGCCACGTGCTCCCCAGTGTCTCCCAGTACTTCCCAGTGTGTTCTGGGTGCCACCTGCTCCCCAGTGTCTCCCAGTACTTCCCAGGGCTCCCCAGTTTGTTCCGGGTGCCACGTGCTCCTCGGGGTGTCCCAGTACTTCCCAGGGCTCCCCAGCATGACCCAGATACCACGTGCTCCCCAATGTCCTCTGGTGCACCCCAGGGCTGAGCCTCACCCTGAAGCCAGAGGTGCTGGGGGCCCCTCCGAGGTGCTGGGCA
>NW_009212993.1:1604-1905 GCF_000690835.1 Fulmarus glacialis | reverse complement strand
CCCCCTGCCCCACAGCCATCCCCAGCCCCATCCTTGGAGGAGGGGGAGGGCAGGACCGGGGTGGGCAGATGGGGTGGCCTGGGGTGGGGGTTTAGCTCCTCTGGTCCCACTGCCCCGCATGCCCAGGATGTTGCCCACACCCAGGGGAGCGTGTGCCCGGGGAAGGGATCGGGTGAGCTGTGTCACCATGTGGCTTTGTCATCCCCAGCCGTGATGAAGTTCATGGGTGACCACCCTCTGAGGGGGCAGACGGAGCTGGACGCCATCTGCACCATCCTCAAGGTAAATCCCCCGCTGGGAC
>NW_009212993.1:1230-1465 GCF_000690835.1 Fulmarus glacialis | reverse complement strand
GCCCCTGCAGCCGTGCCGTCCATCCTGGCTGGAGGCACTGGGGACACTTGTGTCCCCGGCCAGGCTGAGCAGCTCCGACGTGGGGGGAGACCCGGGTACCCCACCCTCACAGCGGGCTGCGCTGCTCCCTGGGGGGGTGGGTGCCATTGCAGCCGCTGCGGGCACCCTTGCCCTCCCTGGAGACTCAGCCCCGGCTCTTCCCGGCAGGGGCCGCTGCCCGAGGGGGTGGGGGCTG
>NW_009212993.1:577-1133 GCF_000690835.1 Fulmarus glacialis | reverse complement strand
AGGGGCTGTGCACGCCCCAGGGTGCTGGGTGCGTAGCGGGGAAGGATGCCCAGGGGAGTCACGGGGCTCTGGAGGTGCTTTAGCAGAGCCAACATCATGGCTCAGCCCCGTCCTTCACCCCGGTCCCTGTCCCTGCCAGGCATCGCCAAAGCCTGCGAGCAAAACCTGCGGAAAACCCTGCAGTTCGGCGGTCGCAGCCTCTTCCCCAGCAGCATGGAGCTCAAGGCCATGGTGGTGAGGCCGGGTGCTCATGGGTGCCCGTGGGCAGGGCTGATGCCAGCTTGAGATCCCCCCCGGAGGTTCCGGATCCCCCCATGGGCTCAGGATACCCCCATGGTTTCGGGATCACCCCCGGACACTGCCCTGGAGCTGAGCTGATGGCCCCTTGCTGGTGCGGGGAGCACGATCCTTTTTGAGGTCTGCTCTCCAGGGCCACCGCTTTGGGGGTGCCCTGAGCTTTCAGGGGTCCCCAGCAGGGACGCAACTCTGTGCACGTGGGGCAGGGGGCACGATGGCTCACCTGGGCAGGATGGGCAAGATACAGGATGATCCCCAT
>NW_009212993.1:0-488 GCF_000690835.1 Fulmarus glacialis | reverse complement strand
TGCAGGCTGGACGCAGTGCCAAGCGCCAGCTCTTCCTCCTGCCCGGTGGCATTGAGAGGCACCTCAAGATCAAGACGTGCTCGGTGAGTCGGTGGGAACAAGAGGCTCGGTGCACCCAGGGCTCATGGTGACCCCCCAGTTGTGGGCTCCCCAAGGGTGCGGATGCGGGGGGTTGCACCCCTCGGCTGTCCCTGAGCTGGGGGACTTCATTCTCCGGGAAAGGGAGATCCCTTCCCTGGGGAGCCGAGATCCCTTCCCGGGGGAGCCGCAGGGGATGAGCCTCAATGCAGGACCCATTGGTGGCCTCGAGCGCGGTGGGGGGACGTGGCAGCGTCTCAACTCCCTGTCCCCATGCCCAGGTGGCTCTGGACGTGATCGAGGAGCTGTGCTGTGAGATGGGGCTGCAGCACCCGGAGGCTTTCGATGAGTACATCCTCTTCGTGGTGACCGACAGAGGTGAGGGGCTGGCGGGGACGGGATGGATGTGC
>NW_009212992.1:2152-23907 GCF_000690835.1 Fulmarus glacialis | reverse complement strand
GGCTCCCACGGCACCCCGGGGTCCTGGCGTGTCCCCTGCCAGCGGCAGTGCAGCCTGGCGTGCAGCAGCCTTTACAGCGGGCAGCGTCTGGATCAGGCCCCGGGTCCCCCCAGCCTGTGCAGGCACACTCGGCGTGGCCGCATAGGTGCACAGCCCCACCCGTGGGTCGGCGTCTCAGGGCCCCCGCCGCGGGAAGCGGTCAGGGAGGGCGGGAAGGAAAGGGTGCCTCGGCGTCGGCGGGGGGGAGCTCCGCTTTCCTGTTTTCTTCTAGATCGCAGCTTAAAGCGTGATCCCGCAGCTACTGACTTTGATGTTTGAACGCCAAGTGCTTGAAACTTCAAATCTCAACTGAAAAGTCAGGATCTTAATTTTACAGGGTGGTTTGTTTTTTTTTTTTCATTTAAGAAGTAATCGGTGAAGTAATCGGGCACCGCTTGTGGCTGAGCGGTGGGTAGGATCGTTTTTGAACCTGCACAAATGGTTACTGCTGCAGCACCTTACATTGGTAATCCTCTGACACGGTATTTTACATTTGCAGTAACTCAGATTGCCATTACAACATGACCAGCGTACTTTCTCTCAGTCACATTCCGCTTCCGATTAACAGCAAATATTGAATGATTTCTTTATAACTATTGCAATAGGAGGCAGCTAAACCTCACACACTCTTCATTTGGATTAAAGACCCCAGTCACTGTGGGTTAAATCACATCCTCATAATTTGGGCAAAGATCCCTCTTAGTAGAGAATTTCAATTATGGAAGTGGACCTGAGCTTCAGTTGACCAAGCTGAAGCTATTGTTATATGAGTTGTGAACTCCCCAACTCTTTGAAAGGGACTGATGCCGCAGTGTGCTACTTAGCACAGCCAGCGGTAATTATTAACTGGGATTTGGAAGGTGACCATGTGGACTGGTTTCCAGCTGCCAGTGGGAACATTTAGCAGGCAAAATTCTGTGCTCGGCTGCAATCTAGTCAACGCTCTGTGATCCGTGTTCTTTACAATTTCAGTGTAAAGCAATGATTTCATTTCCATACATAGAATGGAAGCATACTACTTGTCTGATATAAAAATAAAAGCTGTTTAAAGGAGGAGATGATGGACAACCACATAACAATGTATTTAAAAATTAATGAGAGTGTAAGAAGGAGTTATTTAAAATGCTCTTTCATATTAAGAATAGCTCAGAGGTTTTCCCTGCCCCCAAAACATCCTGAACACATGTAAGTCTTGAAAGTTTAAATGCTCAGTGAAGTGAGATGGTAAACATTTCTTCCCTTTTCAGATATTGGAATATTAATTTCTGTTATTGTTTTTGGAGCGTTTTTTACATTCTACCGTGGTTTTCAGGCACGCTGATTTGAGACGTAATTGAGAAGAGGACCAAGCAGATTGCTGACCTTTGAAGTGCTTTTAAGCTTGAGATTTAGCGAAAGAGTAAAGCAGTTGGTTTCAGAAAGAAGTTGAACATGCTTATTATATTATTTAACCAAAAGCCAGCAAGGAAAAAAGACCCCATACATATATGTCTCATCAACAAATGGCGCAGCTTCTACCTGCTAACTGTATAGTCTTTTGGAACAGCTAACGAAAAGTTTATGTTCATGGAGAAAGTCCTGCAGTGATGTACCGGCTATTTCCACAGCCAGTATCTGAACAGGATTTGGATGACCTGAGGATCTTCTGAAATCTCCTTTGAGGCAATAGTTTTATAATGCTAGTGTCTAGAGAGGTAAATAAAACCATGGAGGACAGAAATCCCATAGATTATTAGACAAAAAACAGGGTGCCGTGAGAAGTTATACACCTTTTTATATGTTCTCTGATAGAGTCTGGAAAAGATAGGACTATCTTACTCAATTACCTGGAGGTACTTAAGGTTAGTAGGCAGGACAAAAATAGCTTTAGAAAAAAATGAAGATGTATTTGAAAGGAAAGAACTGAAAGAAAATGAGGTTTCTGGCCTTATGCCACCCTTAACCTGCGCTCTGAAATGATTGTGTTTGGGTTATTTATGTATCATTCCCAAACAGCACAAGGCAGGGAGTCAGCCATTCAGACTACGTCAGAGCATAGCATCCGTCGTACCTGGAATAAACAGCAGTTTCGTGGAGAGTGTCATAAACTGCAGAGACCCTGAGCATCCGTGAGACGGAGTCTGCATCCAGACTGCACGGGGCACAGGGGGGAGGCACGGGGAAAGCTTTGTTTTCCCTTCTTGCTTTTGTCACTGACTGCCCTCCCAACCCCGGCCATGCCCTTTAATTTCACACGGCTTCATCTTTTTCATCCATCAAGCACATATATAGTTTTTATTCTGGATGTCACCGAGATGCTTGGGGACGGCGGATTCCTCGTGTGCATAAAATGAATGATGCCTCCATGGGCAGGAAACAGGCAGCCATGGTGGTCCGGGCCTCCTGCCTGCCTGGCCCTCTGCGGCGGGTACCGAACCCTCTCAGCCTACATCGGGGGGGGCTGGCAATGCTTTAACGCAGCCGGGAGACTGTGCAGGGCTGTAGGATAGGCTCCGAGGCTTGCGGTTCCGTGGTTGAAGCTGATACACGTTTGGGCTGCCACCAAAACAGGTTGTCCGTGCTCCCCCGCCAACCAGACCTCTTGTAGTGGATTGCATTAACTAAACCAGTTGAAAACTAACTTTCATTTAAGTGTTTTGGATAGGTTAGTTCTTCAGTCATGTTGTGACTGTAGGAAAACCAGGGTGAAAATGCATGTCCTGCCTGGGCTGGGGGAAAGAAACAGGCTGATCCTTCGGACAGGAGACCGTAGGGAGATTCATTTGCGTGTACCATGAAATGAGAGCTTAAAGATGGAGCTTGATTTATTTATACTTACAGCAACAAATTAGATGGAATTTGCTAGCATTCTGCAGGTGCACAGTCCAATCATCTCCATGTTTCCAGTTTTGAGTCTTTATCTTGTGTCTTTATTAGTGTCTGAAAAAGCCCTAATCAGTGAGCTAATTCAATTCCAGAGACACAGTTGATGAAATTCCCAGATGATCCCAAGTTTGGACATACTAGAGGCAGAAGTGAGTGCAGAGAAATAATGTGTAGGGTGCTAGGCAAATAACACACATTAGCGAATATAACATTGGAAATTCAAACTGCTGGCTAATACATCTAGGGAAAAATAACTAAAATATACTTATTCCAGGGGACCAAAAAAAAAAAGCCTCACAGAAATTAATCAACAGCTGCTGTTTTCAACCCTTTATTTTCTGCAGCCCCCAAAGTTTTCCATTACGGCTTCAGCCTTCTGTAGACCAGTTGTCAGCAGGCATCAACACATTTGCTTTTCTTAGTGGCATGTCCCCCTGAAGCCACCCACCAATGTGGAGGTCCGCAGCCCTCTGGCTGAAAACCATGGAGAACTCTGACAGCAGGGAAGGGATTTTTCTGAAGAACTGAAGCCACAAGTCTTCAAATTCTCCATATTGATACATGGCTGGATTTTGAAAAGACCTTATCTCCCACCTACACCGAACTAAGGAGCAGCTGTGGTGACACACTTGGTCAGCACCCAGCAGCAGCCTTAAGCCCTCAGCACACTGCTCCAGGCACAGGGTCACCCTTGAAAGGACCCTCAAAATCCAAAATCCCCCACTGCTAAGACTGCCAGGCTTTCCGTGTAACATAGGATTATATTTCTTGCATTGTGGAGACAGATTCACATCACAGGCCAGGTAGATAACAGTACTCCTCTACAAAAGTCCGAAGGGACCATTCTTGATATATCATATTAATTTCAGAGTACTGCGGTGCTTGAACGATGCAGATCTAGCAGAGACAGTTTAAGAAAAGAGCAACAGAAATGATTAAGGGTTTAAAGCTGACTTGTGAGCTCAGATTGGATGGGTCTGATATATGTGTACCTTGGCTGAAAGTGACAACTGAAGTGGAGCACAAAATAGCTGCCTACAAGTAACAGTGTGTTAAACACAAAGAAGATGATGTATTTATTGCATTTAAAAAGCAATTCACTAAAAGTAGTAAGAGATTTTTTTTTTTCAAAAAGGAAAGGTTAGATTAAATACTAAGCAAATCCTGCTGACCAGGAAGTTTTTCACTGTGCTGAATAGTGTACCAAGGAACTAGAACCATTTTAGAAATCGTGTAAGATGGATCATTTCATATAAGGTGGAGTTACTTTCTAATGTAACTCTAGGATCAGAAAGATTAGGCAGGTAAGGTGCCCTCTGCCTCCTATGCCCAGCTAATGACTTTCTTCACTACAAGAAATCCCCTACAAGAGGGGATTTTTTAAGGTGCTTTGAAAGGCTCTTCTGCAAGGTTTTTCAGGTCAGACACCCTCCCAGACATTGTCCTGTTGGAAAGGGGCCATGTTTGCTTCTCACTTGCAAAAAGTCCCCTTCAAATTTGGCAGAAACGAGAGGGCCCAAAGGGAAATCACAGTAATACACACGCAGCTCCCAATTCCTGGCAGCACGCCTCCATTGAAACCACGCTGCAAAGACCCCTCCTGCCAGACATATCAGATCCCAGTAATCTACAAAAGCAATTCTTAAGCTTAGATCTTTTAAATAGATGCAAACACAAGATGCATTTATGTTTGAAAGGATCCAGGAGATGGCAAAGGTACTCGAGGTCTTCCACACCGAGAAAGCTGTGGAAATGCCTAAGCATTCTCAGCTACATTTCCGAGTTATTTCATCTTCATCACCTTCGTCCTGTAATGACTGGGTTGCAAAAGCCAGTTAGTGTTTATGGGTCCACATGTTTTTGTCTTCCCGCCTGCTCTAGTAAAGTAACAAAACTGTTACGACCTGTAATTAATT
Source organism: Fulmarus glacialis (assembly GCF_000690835.1). Taxonomy (NCBI): domain Eukaryota; kingdom Metazoa; phylum Chordata; class Aves; order Procellariiformes; family Procellariidae; genus Fulmarus; species Fulmarus glacialis. Next base: position 19,087 of record NW_009212992.1, on the reverse strand, counting down.
CCAGAGGTTTCATTTCTTATCTCTGATTAAATTAATGCCTGTGTAATAGTGAAGGTATAGGAAGATCTAATACACTATCAGGAGCAAGTGCAATCAAGCTACAGGCAACACTGTAAAAATAGATTAGAGGTCTTGACTCACAGTTTTATGCAAGAATATTTCACGGCTTTTTCCCTGTCAACAACATTATAATCTGCATTTTTATATTTCAGCTGGCCAAACTCATTCAGTACTAGGTCTTTTGATGAACTATTTAGGACAGCAACATCCAAAATGTTTGTGCTGCTGATTCTACTTCTTGTTTTACTTCCAGCATCACTCCCTGACTTCCAGTTGCAAAATCCAATTCTGCATTTAGGACTGCCAAACCCCTTCTGGGAACCACTCAGTTACTGTGACACTGGAAGGACTATCACGTTTCAAGGTGTTTGACAAATATTTCCTAAGAAGACAGCTCCTCTCAGGACATGTAATTAAAGTAATACATGCATGTGGTTTAAGGCAGTAATTCTCCAGCTTTTTTCTTGTCTCCCTCAACTTCCAGTTCTCCAAAACACTGGAGGAAAAAAGTCCCTTAGCCCTATACTCACATACAGTAAATCCCTGCAGAGCACGCAGGTGATAGAGGGGAAACCCAGGCAAGGGCTTCACGGCCACTGTTTCTGCAAAGGACAGCAGAGGACTGTGGCCGTGATTTGCCTTGCCAAACACTTGACATCCCCCTCCAATGCTTAATAATGCTTCTGCACTCTACTACAGTTGAGTCACGCCTGCTTTCCTCTCCACCTGTAGTAGATGCAGAAGACCTCTCTTCATCACAGCTTGTCCAACCCCATTGGTGATGTCCCCGGGAAGCTGAGAGGAGATGCTGTTGATGAATTCTGGTATCATGGAAGGAAGAAGGTACTTCTCCTATTACCCTCCGTGTACATCCTCCAGGGGCCTGACCCCTCATCTCACAGGCATTTTTATTCTCGAAGACATAGCTATGGGTAGACCCCATCCATTCAGGACTTTTATGTATCACCCAGTTTGACATGAGGTTCAACGAGGCCAAGTCGGGGCAACCCCGGGTATCAATACAGGCTGGGGGGTGAAGGGACTGAGAGGAGCCCTGCCGCGAAGGACTTGCCGAGAAGGACTTGGGGGTACTGGTGGATGAAAAGTTGGACATGAGCCAGCAATGTGCGCTCGCAGCCCAGAAAGCCAACCGTATCCCGGGCTGCATCAAAAGCAGCGTGGCCAGCAGGTCAAGGGAGGTGATTCTGCCCCTCTACTTTGCTCTGGTGAGACCCCACCTGGAGTACTGCATCCAGTTCTGGAGCCCTCAGCACGGGAAATACATGGGGCTGTTGGAGCGGGTCCAGAGGAGGGCCATGAAAATGATCAGGGGGATGGAACGCCTCTCTTATGAGGACAGGCTGAGAGAGTTGGGGTTGTTCAGCCTGGAGAAGAGGAGGCTTCGGGGAGACCTTATTGCGGCCTTTCAGTCCTTAAAGGGGGCTTATAAGAAAGATAGGGACCGACTTTTTAATAGGGCCTCTTGCAATAGGATAAGGGGTAACGGTTTTAAACTAAAGGAGCGTAGACTCAGACTAGATATAAGGATGAGGGTGGTGAAACACTGGAACAGGTTGCCCAGAGAGGTGGTAGATGCCCCATCCCTGGAAACATTCAAGGTCAGGTTGGACGGGGCTCTGAGCAACCTGATCCAGTTGAAGATGTCCCTGCTCATTGGACTAGATGACCTTTAAAGGTCCCTTCCAACCCAACTATTCTATGATTCTATGATTCTATGACATTGAAATGAGACACTATAAAATTATAAAAGGAGAAGAATGCCCAGCCCTATATAAGAAACTGCATTCCAAGAATACCATTTATTTATGGCATGGCAAAATCCCTACGGTGTAGTGGGAATGGAAGAGCTGGCCTCCTAAAATGCATTGGAACTCTTTAAGGAGAACGAAGGAAGCAGCCAGTGGGTTTGATACCTTTTGGAATGTAATGAATTAAACTCGGTGATACGGGATCTTGAACAACCGTACAAATTAGCAGTGCTAAGAACAAAGGTGGCAGAATCAGAGGTAAAGGTGCAAAGGCTCCGCAACCTGTGACAACGTGAAAAGCCCAGAGCAGAGACGACAAAACTTCCTAAACGGAGGTTTTGACCTACCCCTTTTCTAACTGCAATTTTCTGTAGAGCAGTGGTGTTTCAGCAGCAAAAGCAAATGACCTTGATAGAAAAAAGCTATTGCTGCACTAACACGCTACTGAAAGCGTAGCTGCTGGCATTCACTTGTGCTAGGCAGTCTCAAAGGAAGCCTGAAGTGGAGCGGCCAGTGTTAGCAGCAACTTCCTCCAGGGCTGTTTCCTGATCCAAAATCCCTATTCTAATTCATCTTCCAAGATCAAAAAGTCTTCAGGAGTTCAGCAGTAGTTAGGTGATTTTGCGAAAAAAAAACCAAACCCAAACCACTTCCAAAAGTTGTTCCAGCATTGTTCATAGTGCCCCATCTTGTTTCTGTATGAAGACGGGATTTCAGCTGTCTTTTGCTGGATCTAGGTACAATCCGCCTTCGCTAAAAGTACAGCCTAGAAAGCTGGCAGAATGTCCATTTTGCTTTGCTGCACTTGGAGCCAGAGGTTCTTGTTGTTTTAAAGATTTCCTTTAAGTGCTTGCCCTGTTTTTCCTTTGAACATCCATCCCCTGGAATATTGTCCGTGTAGACAGTAAAACCTTTTTGAAATCATGAAATAACCGTGCCTTTTTCTCAGTCAGAGATGACTCAAGCCACACAAGAGTTGCGAAACAGAAAGACATGAAAGTATGTTGTCTCATTAAAGTTATTATGGTCTCCATCCTGCCTATACGTAGCAGGGTCTGATGCCGTACTCCTGTTCCATGGGATTTCTCATAACCCTGTGCACACAGGGACCCTACGACCAGCTTGAAGCTGCATAAAACTCCACTGCTTTCCATTTTTGCGAATCCTGCCTGCCTGTTTGGCAGCTGTGGAGGAGTCAGCATCTCCCACCATGGAGCTCGACGCCGCATTACCACCCGAGCAGTGTCGGGGTGAGCATGCCGGGGCTGCCGGTGGTGCCGGGGCTGGGCACGGCGATGCAGCAGAAGGCATACGGAGGAACCACCATTTCTGCTCACCTCCTGAGGATTTGAAACCACCCACGGAGAGATGCAGCTGCAAGAATGGCAAAACTGTGTCACAGCACAAACCTGATTGTCACAGAAATGTCAGCGCTTTGAGACAAGTTTTAAAATGTGTATGTGAGTGCCTTTGAGGTACCTTTTAAGATAATTTTTTTTGGCAATTTTTTATTCATTTTTGTGCACTGGGGATCCCCAAAGGAGCATTTCTGTTGTGATTCTTACGTCTTCCCACTGATCCGCTATGACACTCAGGGTTATGCTGAGTCTGTACTCGGCACATTGCTGATATTGCCGGGTAGGAACCGTGCTGCACATGCCCAGGACTGGGTTTGAATCTGCTCTCTTTCATCAGTACTGCATTTCTGCTTCTACCTGACTGCTGTATTCTGTGTGAAAGCTCTGTGATTTCCCCCTGTTTTGGCTGCTGGCTAATTTAAACGTGACACCCTCCAATTCTACAGAATTTGGAGGCTTTTTCACCGCCCATGTTTTTGCAGGTAGGCAAACAAGACGTTAGTCTTTGAAACAAACATGGCCACAGAACAATTAAAATTGAGAATGCATCACTCCAAAGAAAATAACTATAACTCTCTCTTCCTTTTTTTATTATACTGCTATCAACAAAATGTATTTTTTTTCTTCTCTGGACTACCAATTCACATGGTTTCTAATGAAGCCCTGCGTTGTTTCTCCCTCACTTCAGCAAAGCTGGTGACTACATACACATCCATGTTTTCTATTCCTTTCAGGAATAAAATATTCATCACACACTTACAGAAATGTACCCAAACCATCTGCCTAGTCTTTACAGAAGATGTAGAAAGATTTGAAAACATGCTCTGCTTCCCTTCCCATTTGCACAGATGAATGGGTTTACTTGGAAGTCTTTTCTTTTAATCTTTGTTTTACTTTGCCCTCTTTGTAAGCGTTTTAAGCCCACAAAGTCTTTGTTTCCATTCTTGTCAATGCAAGTAAGTAACAAATTAAAATGTTTTTACATATCTATTTCTCTCATAAACCAGTCTCTCCTTATATACTTTGGGAAAACCCAACAAGCCAACAGAGCCTGAATTTTCAGAAGCTATTGCTGCTTTTGAATGCGCAGGTTTAGACCTCGCTTTGCAGAAGTAATCAGCATATAGTTGACAATGATGGCAACTGTGAAATCAATCCCTTTGGAGTTCTGGTGCTGAGCGTCAAGGGGAGCTCTTAAAAGTAGTTTCTGCTTTTGAAAACTTTGGACTTAAGCCAGAGCTTTCATCTCCTTATCTATGAAAATGGAATACGGCTTAAATACCTCTCCAACAGCTCACGAAGGTTCATTAATGTTTGGAACTTGGAACTGAAAAGCACCGAGTATTACTGATTATTTATTAGTTCCTTTCACATGTCAAAGAAGAGGATTTTGCGGGCAGCAGAACCAGCAAAACCTGTAACAGCCTCCGCTCTCCTCTCTGCCCTCCCTCGCTGTAATAGTCTCCCCGTAGCCCCCACGTTGCCTTTACGTCTTCAGTCCCCCCTTCCAGCAATGCCTCCTGTCTCCCCTCCTTCCAGCGTGGTCCTGGACTCCCTCCCAAGGCCTCCGTGCGCAGAGGCCCGGCTGGTCCGACACAGCTGCAGAGTGGCCAAGAAGTGAGAGCACGAAAATTGGTTAGACTTGAGAGTCCGAAGAGCAAAAATGAGGGCAGACCCCATGGTAGAGCCCTGCTCCCCTGCCAGGCTTCCAGCTACGGAGCTTGTACAGCTCCATCTCTTCCGGGCCTCTGCCCCTCTCTCTCCTTTGGCTGAAATTAGCCACAGGTTTAAGAGTTACTGGGAACGGGGAGGTTGGTACAAGACTGTGTAAATACAGATTTGGTTTCTTCCTTTGTTGATCAAGTAGACATTTGAAATGCTCTGAATGTTGATCAAGCAGACATTCGAAATGCTCTGAATGTTCAGATCATAAATAAACCGCACTGAGCAAACTCACTTTTTCCTGTTGAAACCATTTATTTAAGTACAGTATTGACATTTCTCTGTGCTCCTTTTTACAAGGTTGCACTCGCAGTGGTAGGTGTATGTGAGTTGATCCATTTGTGGCACAGATTAAGGCTTCGGAAGGACACAATGGCTTGTCTCAGAAGTGCTATATTCTCCAGGAACAAGACTCAGGACCTTAACAAAAAAGCATTTTCAGAAGCATTTTCATGCTATCAAACTACGCTATAGTAGCTCTCAGGCCACCTACCTTGTGCCAACGTGACATGAAGTTTACTTGGCCCCAGCATGGCCTGTGGAAGCTGCAGTAACTTCTTCTGGCCAGAGGAAGGATGTTGTAAACCGAGGAACTTGCTGGGGCATGCCATCTTCTAAAGACAAAGAATATATCTGCAAAAATACAGGAACATGTACATCCGTAAAGGCACTTTGTGTGCCTACATAGAGAAAGCAGTGAGCTAACGGGGGAACCGAAATTAAGCTAGTCGTGTTAGTGCTTCGCCCTTTTTCGGCTGAGAAGCAGCCCTAGAACTCAGAAGACCTGACGTTTTCAGTCCTGCCGCACATTGGCAGCTCTGGCAAGTTAGACCTCGGCCCGCTTCTCGCTGTAGGCTTTACCCTGGCTTACATATATGGGTGTGGATACCCAGACAAACCAAACTTGCCCGAAAGCACACATTTGATTCAAAGTTCTATATGCAAGTCCACACGAGGAGTTTTGGGAGGGTGGCTAGGACTTCAAAGCATCACTGGTATGAACTACCTAAGGAACTGTTTCACTGCGTGCTGCGGAAAGACGTGTTTGTCTTTCCTCAACTCCTGCTCACAGACGTTCCTAGTCCATTATTAAACTACCAAAAATAAAATACTTCTGATGCAGCATTTTCTCCCTTGTGTCCTCTCCAGCTGCTGCCCAGACATGGATCCTGCACCAGTGAATGGGCTGTTCCTGTTTTGGACTGTGATGTTATTTCAGAAGGATGCACACAGAAGGCTCTGGCCATGAAGGGCATTTCAGCAGTGGCTTTTTTAACCCTATCAACCCTTACTTGACGGTGATAGTTCCTGGCAAAGAAATGGTGCTGCTGACGTAGCAGAAGGGAGACAGCTGTTTGTTTGCCTCAGCCCTCGCCAGCTGAGGTCTCTGGTGCCACAGGGTTGTGAAATTGCATCGAGGTCTAGATAGGGGTGATGAGCAGCAGCTACAGAGTTATTGCATAGGGAAAGCCGCCTTCATGGAGCCCTGTGAAGAGCTTGCTCTGACCCACAGGTGCTGTAATAAACCAGGGAGGGGGGCCAGTGCACCATCACTACTAACCGGGGGGCTGGCTGCACCAGGCTTAGGTAACCATTCTCATGTTGATTAGACAACTTCTACCGCTGTGATAGTAAGATGTTTGTGCTGTGGTTGCTGATGCCAAACCACAGGCTCCGGTGGCTAATACACATGAAATAGTAGCTGGCTGAGGGAGAGTGCACTTTTCCAACTACGCTGACTACATGCGTGTGTCCTTGGTGTGATCTCTGCAAGAAACGCAGGAATGATTGGCAGTCAGGGACACAGATCTGCAGATGGTGGCTGATCACAGGGAAACATTTATGGACACAAGCACGGGATGCATAGTGCATGAAACAAGGATCCCGAGGAAAGCTAGGGTTTCCCTTTTGGAGAAGGGACTCAGTTTATTTCCAATAATAGAATGTTTCTGCCCATTATTACATTATTTGACCCACCTCACCATCTTCTGTCCTGGCACACAAAGTGATATGCTGAGGTCAGATCACCTGCTGGGAAAAGAAGGTTTAATTATATATTAAATACTTGCAGAATGGTTTCAGCTGCTGAAGGCAAAATGGCCCAGCCTTCAAACTTGTTTGGATGCCAGTGTGCTCCGTGCCATTTGTGTTAACACAGCACTCTGCACCTTCACAGGTTCTGTGAGGGTGTCAGTTAAGGACACCAGTCTTCTGTGATAGGCAGGGACAGCAAGAGAAATCAGGGGTGCCACAGTCTCGTATCTCTGTACTGCAAGTGGCATGCTTGTGCGCTTGTGTACATCACAGTTTGTGTATGTGAGAGGAAGAGTTTCATGCTGTAGGTACTTCTCGACTCTTCTTTCTTTCTTGGCACTCCAAGGCCACCCACATTCACAATAATTTGCATGTGTCCAACATCACTATGCATTTGCAGGAGAACGGGGAACCTTCATTCCCCCCGAACAGATTCCTGCCCTGTCATCTTATCTAAGAAGAAAACTGTATTCTACTCCCTCTACTAAGAAAGCTTCTTTTTTTGTTAAGGGTGTGGAGGAGATTTACATTGATCATCACAGCAGGGTCACTGCTTTAGTGGTATCTCTTTTATCTCATCTCTACCCATTAGCCTGTTCCGAATCCCTTGCAAGACAGCAGTTTCCAGACACTCGGAGATACTTCAGATTTAGGCTTGAAAGAATTTAAGAAACAAGTAGCTCAGGTTTAGTGAGAAAGGGTAGGGCAATTGAAGAAAATGCATGTCACCAACACTGGTTTAAATAGATTTTTAGGTTACTGACTTGTTGGAACTCCCTAACAGAAGAAGCTGCTTCCCAGAGCTGTGACAAGAGACCTTATGTCTTTGCTAAAAAGATGTTTAAACATTGTCTGCTGACCAGCGTATTGTTGAATAGGGAGGAACTAAAGGAAGCTTAGTCTCTTAAATGATCTTACCGATTTCTCCATAATAAAAATAATTCTCAAACATCACAGTAAGGGTGTTTGGAAGGCATTAGCAGATGTCGAACTAAGTTGGAGAAGCTTTTTAAAAACCAAAATTGCTTTTCCTTTTAGCTGTGTGCTGTTCTCCCATAATGTGGCATCATGCTACACATCTCCAAGGTGTTTACACAATTCCATGGCCACTGAGACTTAAAATACAGGTCACTGGGGACAATGCTGTGATGCTGAAATATAAGAGAATATGTATTTCACAGTGGAAACATGAACTAGCCTTATAATCTTAGCTTTATCTAAGACTATTTTCCAGGCAGCTAGACTATTTTCCAGACATCACTGCAAACACAGGTAGAGTAAATACATACTTACGTGTATTTATATACTTCCCTACAACACAGAAACACGCACGCTGCTCGGGACCATATTTGACAGTGGAACAGGCAGGTGGTCAGGCAGCCAGGGGACAGGCTGGGCTTCTGCCTTGGTCTGAATATACTTGGTATGTTCGTGACACTGGGAAAACTCAGAGACTGCCCACAACTTAATACGTGGGCAAATCTGCGCTCTCCATTTGGGGCAGCACATGCACTTGCAAGGGGTTTATCAAATGACTGGCTAGATGTGAACCTGTCCCTATTTCTCCAGTGCATGTTATTCTCCATGACAGGAACTACCTGGGAAAGGCTTGTCAGGTAATGACAAAGCCAGTGATGACTTCTCTAGCACTGGCTTTGCATTTCTTTTCCACCCTGTTCCTTGAGCCACCACTGAGAAGCTCCCCAGAACATGACCTTAACATTCAGTCACTTTGGGATACAAAGAAAAACCCCAAGCGTGCTCTGACCCTTGCCCCCACATGTCCAACAACCCTGCTCCTTCCCTTCCCCTGTGCCACCTCTCTCTCCCCACCCCTAAAATACTGCCAAATACCCAGGAGGGCCCCTCCAGAAGTACCTCTGAACTGCCACCCCAACCCCTCTTGTTCTTCCACCTTCGGGAGACAAGACGCATCATGGCAGTGTTACAGCCACGCACAAGGTGACTTCCCAGCGTGTCGCTGCCTACCCGCTGAATTCAACCAGTACTTACTTCTCCAGTGAGGGAACTGGTAAGGTCTCTCCTCTGGCCTAGCCACTGATTTTCATAAAACTTCTGTGCATTTAACACTTTTGAAAGAATTTTGCCTCTCTGTCAGCTCTGGCTGAAAGATTAATGGTCAGAAGTTGATGGGGGGAGAGAAGGGGGGAAGGGGGCTGATTTGACAGACAGACAGACAGACAATGTGATTGCATCAGTCTCATTTCCTTAGGAAACTGGGCTAAAAATAAAAGGCTTTATTTGCCTCTGGGAATAAAGCAGAATGTCTCTCACATCTTTACAAAACATTTGTTTCTATGTATACTTATAAATAGTCAGGATGGGAGAGGAAGTTTGCACTGGATTTTGAGCAAAGAATTAAAAGGAAGAGCAGGAGGTGCGTGGATTTCAAAACCTGGGATCCTTTTAGACATATGACAGCACAGCAACGAATGCAGGGTCTTGTACACCAATGCCACGTTACCCATGTGTATACATTGCTGGCCTGCAAACCAACTGCCCGTTGGGCGATTTTTCACACCACCACAGAATGAATGCACTTCTGCACCGATGATGGATGCTGTGCTTCAGACCAAATCCTTTGTGCACTTTGAAGTCAGCAGACTCTCACAGGTGTAAGTGAGCAACACAGAAATTGCTGCATTTGATTGGATTTACGGTCTAGAGATTCCTGTCTGATGGTGACCAAGACTAGCTACTTCAGAGGAAATACTCCCCAGAAAGGTCTCATCCATCATTAATAGATTGTGTAAGCTGAAGAAGCACTTATACTAGACATTTTGTTATCTTTGAAAATGTCGTATGCCTCCTTACAACCTTGGCCTCGGCGATAGTCTGTGGCAGTAAGTTTTTTTTATGCACACTGTATATAAAATGCTTTTTGTTTACAACATTTGAATTTACTACCTTTCGGTTTCATTGAACTGGCAGCATTGTGCACTTGGGTTTTTATAGAAATACTTAACAGGAGAAAGCAGGAGCCGAGGGGGACTTCCCTCATAGCGGGTTGGCAGAACAGAAGCGGTTGTATCATCCATCTCCTTTGCTTTTGCACTACTTTTTAGTTTTTGCTTCAATGGCCTATGCACAGAAGCCCCTTCTTCCTGAGACATGCTAGAATTTCCATTACAGGGACACTTTGCAGTCCCAGCAATCACTGTACTGAGGACTATGTAAACATGTCACTAGAGGCAGTCCTTGTCCTGAAGAATTTAAGTTTAAAATACGGAAGACCAGCACTGTCTGGGAAAAAGGGATGCAATACACCATTAGAAGATAAGAAAAGGAACATATATCTTTCCTGCAGGTATAACTGGGGCTTTTACCAGGACTTAGCCGCAACTCGGCTTCAGACTTGATCTCGCTTTCCCAGGGTATTCAGCACGACTTTAGGGATGGGATTCATCTGTCCTAACTTAGAGGTCAAAAATGAGACATCTGAGCTGATCATTCTACAATCCGTCCGCGGTCAGAGAATTAGGTACTTCCAGGAGACTGTTCATGTGTCCTATCTTAAATAAAATAACAGCCATTTCTTCTGTCTACAATTATATGCATCTGAGATTTCTTCTCAGACTGGTTTAAAACCCATGCTCCACTCTACTGCTTTCAGCAGAGATACTCATTACTACCACTATCTATTTTTCCCCATTTCCAAATTTGTCAATCAAATGAAGATGGTCGTCTTCATCATCTCTGTCACTAGTTAGAAGTCAGTGTCTCTGGTATGGGAAGAAATAGAACTTTACTTAAATTTTAATCACAAAACATGTGCCTATGCCTGTCTTAGGTACCTCATTTGTTAAATAGTTTTGAATTTCTTAGGCAACCTCTGAGAATCACGTACCTTAATTTTAGCCTAACTTGCACACTGGGAACTACTACTAATTCAAAAAGCATCTTAGACTTCAAAATCACTTACATATTCTCAGAAATAGTCTCATGATCTTGAAAGCAAAGCACAGAGATTGGAAAAAATATGAACAAAATGGTTATCAAAGCAGCTATTTTTTTTTTTAAGCTCAAAAGCAAAAACCCTGTCTAATTATACTCAACTGCAATAAAGTCTGAGTCATGACTTGTCAGATGATCCCCTTGGTTGATGTGGTTACAAACCAACAGCTGCACATTGGGAAAGCAAGTGAACTGAAGACCTTATAAAAGCATAAGCCTTCCTTGTTTCCCCAGTCCTTTGCTTTTCTCTTTCTCTCTGTATTACCTTATGTTCAATCAACCTTATGTTCAATGTTCTGCCATAGGGCAGAAACTGTGTTTCCTAATATCTTGATAGCGTCACGCACATTTATGTTGCTGTACAGATAACTGATGTGTAAAGAATATGAGTGATGCTGTGAAAAGCCAGAAGGGTAAAGTTAATACTTGATGTAAACTTGACTTGTATTCGTTTGTTATAAACACTCCTTAAAAAAACATGTCACAGCACTGGAAAAAGAAGGTCTTTAACTTAAAACACAAGGAAAATATATGGCTGGTGCAGCCTGGCAACGCTGCTGTTAGTTTTATGTCCAAGTAGTCACACACACAGGCTAGTCAGGGCACTGTATGGCTGCTTCACATCTCGCTCATTGACTTCTCAGAAACCTCTCCTGAAAACAGTACTCTCCAACTGCAACTACTGAGTTACTCATCAAAAGGGAACTGTTATCTTACTTTACATTGATGCGTATGTTTTCTGGTTTCATCCTTCTTTTCTGTGTTTCTTAGTCCACCTACTTAGCCTGAGTTAGGGTGTCCCCTAACTCAGCTATCTCCTATCTAGAGGGCATCCTTGGGCAGTTTACTCTGCTATGGAGCTAACACGTTGCATTCTCTGACAGCACTGACTGGATCTGGATCATTAATATCTTCATCGTGACCAGAGCAGATAAGCAAAGCTATGCCTGGATACAGTGATTTTGTGTTTTTCCCTTTTATTTCCTCATACCAAGGATTATGGCTTGCTTCTTTTAAGACACTGAAAATTATGCACTTCTAAGGCGTCTGATTGCAACAAACAGATTGCAGGCAAGGTGGGGAGACGTTCAGTAGATGGCGATTGTGGAGTTTTTTTAGTAGACAGATATTGTGTTGCATTTGCCTTGCCTTTGAATCACATTAAATATACACACTGTTAAAAGGCTATTGAAATGTTCAAATGTCAGTGTTTCAAATGAAAATCAATAGCATGCTATTAGGCTGATTATATTGCTGTTATGCATCATTAAAATGTATTTAAAAGCTTTCAGCATAAAACAGGAGATGGGATGAATAACAAGACACTTTGAGGATGTGCAGCATACTTGAAGGCAATAACGAGTCAGGCACAAGAGAAGCTTTCAGGGCAGTTGGAAAGCCAAGAGCTCACTGGGTGTTTGAAACATACGGGAACATGAGAAAACAAATGACGCAGAACTCTGAGGATACAAATCAGTGGAGCTGCACCACTGATGGAGGAAAACAAAATCATCAAATATTTTTATTTTATAAATGGGTCTTTGCAGTTTGAGGTTCTCTCTTTGTCTTGTCTACATATATCACTATACCACAATGCTCAGTAATGCCCCTAAAAATACTACTGACATTTTGCCTTCTTGCACAAAAGGATTATATCAGGTCCTAAAAGCACATTTAAAAATCAGCTTTTCCAAGCATCTTTCTGGTCAAACGTCATGCAGAAAAGCGTCATGTCATCAGATACTCTAACCTACTTCTTCCCTATCTGAAATAGATTTCTAATGAGAAACTTTTGGTTTAATATTTAAATATGAGTGTGTATGTTTATACATGAATAAGTACGTACATATACAATTACATACATATGAGAGAAAGAGAGCTTCCTTACTAAATTTCTGAAATTTTCTTTCCAAAGGGAAAGAATGGGAAGAAGTGACTCTCCCAATGGCTGGGAGTTTAAATGGGCAAGAGGGACAACAGATTTCCAGTCCCTACACACATGTATTTTTATGCTTTTATACCTGATGGATTGTCATTGAGCAAACGCTTGCCTTGTTCCCGGAGCAGGACTAGAACACAGACCACCGTCCTGCATCTCACCAAGCACACTCTCACTAAAACCATCAGACCCTGCTTTTGCTCCCTTTCCCTTGCAGTGAATCTTTAATCCCTGTAAACAAAGCAAAGTAACTTCAGCCAGAGGAAATGAACACTCCCCTCTGCTCCTAATAGCCATAGCCTGGGCTGGAGTTTAAAACTCTATGGGCAGAAGAAGAAAGAGAACCTGAATCTGCCATTTCCTGGACAAGAGCCCTCTAATCCGCTCTGAATTATTGAATACTCTTTCAGAAGGTGGATTTCGAATTTGTAGCTTAAGCATAAAGTCCTTCCTCCTGCAATTTCATCTGCATAGGTAAAGATTCAACTGAAATTGATTTTGGATGAAAACAGAAACATAGAGCATAAATCAAGTCATCGAGCCTGGGAATGGAAATAGTGCTATTTGAGTCAGATGTGCAATTGTATAGCTCAAATTATAAATGCTGAGTGCTCAAATTAAAGTTCACCGTGAAGAGTTCCCAAGCAATGCATATACTGTTTTTACACAAAACATGTGCTCAGCTATTTTAGAATTACAGATGGATTTTTAAAAAATCCCTGTCTGATTAAACAGTAAGAAAAAAGGACAAATGAAAATATCATTTTGCTTCAAATAATTTTTTGAGGAAAAAATATTTCTGACTTATCAGGGAAGGGTTTCCTAGTCAGAAGAAGGGTCTACGTAAAGATATATATGCAAATAGTCATACTGTATGGTCCTTTTACGTGCCAATATGACCCTGCTGGAGTTTCACCACTGATTTTAATTGAGGCCAAAGCGCCATCTCTTCTGGAAGTGTCAACATTCAAGAAACCAAGGGAGTGGACTAACATTAATTTACGTGGGTGAGCATCCACCATTTGAAAACTGACTTAAAATGCAAAGGTATCACTAAAATTCACAGTAGTTAAAGAATTCAGCAAAATACATGTTTATTTCTAAGCCACCCAGTGTTCAGCACTTATGAAGCCATTCATGCTATGATCTTTTTGGTGTTTCTTAAGTGCTCTTCAACCTGTATCCAAGAATCCCTTGGCATCTTTGAGGTCTGACTAACAAGTGAAGATGCGTTCTCATACAGCTACTCAGGAAGGCTTTTAGGCATTGTTAATGTGCCAATATTGTTGATTACTCCAGGAATAACAAAATCTGTTTCTGCATTGGTGGTCCCATCTTGTGTTTTGAATTGAAGAGATGAACTAGGAAGAAAAACATGCAATACTCGCTAGAAAGATACACATGAGGAGATGCATACAAAATGCACCTACTCCTTCCTCTGTCTGCTCTGTTGCTATTTAAAATACACTGTAGATGGGATGGGTCACTTAAATTATTATGGAAAGGAATTTGTGTACAAGAGAGAAGTCTCATGAGAATAAACAGAACAATCTGGAAGTGCTTTAATTTCCCCTCTGACTTTAAGGTGTGATTTAATTCCTTCCCACTGTGTCCTTCCCAAATGAAATGTGGGATAAAAGATATGCTGGTAGGAGTTGTTTCCTAAGTATTCAGCCTCTTTGCTAGAAGAAACTCAAATACTTGCTGCACAGCAAGTCAATTTAATACATCTTCTTTGCCACTTTTTCTTTCTCCTTCCAAATGCTGTCTTTTTCTATTGCTCCTTCATTAGCGGTTTTTTTCCTAGTGCCCACAATGCAGTTTATGTTCCTTGGCTGTCATCTGAAATACAATAGCAAACAACAACACAATCAATTTTAATAAGGAAAGAAGGAAAAACAAATTCTACAGTTAAATTACACGGCCTTTCCCTTAGCTCAGGAAATCAAATCAAATCAAACTGTATCTGCTCCTTTGGTCATGGATCTAATTCTCCAGTAACAATTACAATTTATCAAAAGGTGGTGTTCATTTAAATACTAAAACAATTGCATACTAACAGTCAAATAATTTGTAAAGGTTTATTTGTATTTGCAAAGGGTTACCTGCCAAGCTAGATTGTCTGTGTCACTTTCAGTTTGGAATCTGTGCACCTGTATTAGCATTTATGAGCCAACAGGACAGAGTTAGACAAAGAGACTGAGAGTCAATAATTTAAGTATAGCCCCAATCCCTCTATCCCTCTTTAGGAACTCAAAGCATGATTTTTACTGAGGTTCTTACTCAAACCCAAACACAAAGAATGATGGGTATATTTTATGCTTTTATTGACCATTTAATAGCTATTCTATAAGCCATCTAAAAGAAATGGAATATGCTCAGCCTGGTCCCAGAGGAGCTGTTCTGCAAAGGCAGAAAACTGAACCCTTCCCTTTATACCGCGAGACTGTGCTGCAGTGATGTACCTCCTGTGGAACCCGACCCCCCCAGACCCACTGAGGTAGCTGGGGCCCCAACCTTCCTCCTCGAGTGTAATGTGATCCATTTCAGAAATCAAATCTGGCTGAGAACTCATGTATTTGAGTCTGCACTAGTATCACATACTCTCCCTTCCTCATTACACAAGTTTTGAGCCCAAGAATATCCAACACAGTCAGATGCCCACGAAATACAGCACCCTGTGCAGTTACAGAAACCCTATTTTGCAGCACATTTACTACACTTCCTGCCCCAGGAGTATTTTACCCCCATCTTTTTCTTAGATTAAGTTTTTTGCTACCCTGAAAAGGCAATCTGTTTTAAAATCGTGACTTCAGAATCCCCTTTGTTAACTGATGCTTGTGCCCATCCCACTTCCTATAAAGTACTCCATCTTCTAAACTGTTAGCTTTCCTGCTCTGACCAGAAACCTTTTAATTTGGATAGAATAATTCCAGAGGGCTGCATTAGCCACATATGTGTCAGACAATTTTTTTGCTATCTCAGTCATTGGGGAAACTTTTTATTGCTCTGAAGTCCATTTCTGCAATTCTACATCCATTATTCCAGTAAGTACATTATCCAAGAGTCCAGTTTACATTTCTGAAATTTATAGGAAAAGAAGAGGCAGCTTTCTTTTTCTAACCATGTTTCTTCTTTTTACTCTGCTGTCTTCAGCACAGTTTGTTATTAGGAGCAGGTTGTACAAAAAAGACCACCTGGACAGGTCTATTTGACTGTGGATTAGCACCCAGCAATCCTCAATTTAAGGCACAATTTTAGGCATGATAATTTCTAACCATAAACTTCATTCCAAAAATGAACAAGTACAACTTTTGCCAGCACACCAGAAACAGAAAATCTGCTGGTCAGTCTGAGGTCAACAGATGAGCGCAACATAAAAAAGCCTCAGGGAAGGAGGCTATAGGAGAAAAGCTAAATTAATTCTTTGCATCTCTACATGGGATCTTGGAGACGTTCCCAGACAAGAACCTTTACTGATGGGTTACAATTGAAGAGAACTATCTCACAGTGAAGTGTTAGTAAGAGATGTGAAATGAAATGCATAAAATGAGTCACTGTTCATCACCAGGATCAGATGGGATTCACCCAAGAGATTTTTATCAACTAGAGGATGAAGATGCTAAACTATGAACTGCTATGTGCAACCTGCTCACCAAAACGGTCTCAGTATCAAGGAAATAAGGATGGCAAGTCTGATACCAATCTTTAAAAAAGCCATGGAGATAATCCAACAAACTATAAAGCACCAAGTCCAATTTATGTACTGAGAAAATTGCATGAAACTACAGCAATGCCCAGAACTTGTGTGCACAAAGGCGAGACTGAGGAGTAACCCCCCTGTGTGTGCGTAAAGGGACGGATGATGCAGTCTTCCCGGATACATGCTAAGTTTTCCAGTAAGAAAAACTCATTCGGGACTGTAAAAACAAAAACTGCAGGAGATTTTTGTAATATTAAATGACTGAATTGAAATGGCAGTTAAAGCAAATATTTGATAAATGCAAAGTAAAATACTGCAATGAGGGTGGGGTGGAAAGGGAAGGAATCCTTCCCTTTTGTGGTGGTGGGTGGTACT
>NW_009212992.1:0-2121 GCF_000690835.1 Fulmarus glacialis | reverse complement strand
TCCTGCTGAGGAAGTCATCGAGGATAGTTCTTTTATAGTGTCAGGTTCACAGCTCAAATGAGCAAACAACATGAAAAAGGAAAAGAGAAATAAACAGGACTCACTATAAAGGTGTATAAATCTATGGGACACTCACAGCTTGAACACTGGATGCAAGTTTGGTCCCTCCTCCTAAAAAGGATACAGCAGAAGTAAAAAAGAAAGAGAAGAGCAACAAGAATGGCAGAACGAGGATGCCACAGAAGGGGACATGACCTTAGAGAGGAACAACCGAGGTAAGACATGATAAGAGAGGCACAGACTGATGAGCAATGAACAGAGTGGGGAAGGAAGTACTGGTTTGCACAACATGGTTCTTAAACTGCAGAACTCATTGCACGCCAAAAATATAAATGGGTTCATAGAGCACTTAAGTTGAGCTCAAGGAAGAAAATTTCACCCAGGCCGGGAATCACAACAATGAGCATTCAACCTTCGACTCAGGAAGTACCTAAATGGCAGATGGCCAGAAGCCAAGTGTACACTAGAGGCTTCTGCTAGCCGTCATGGACAAGATGCTGAGCTAGATGAACATCACCCTTATGTTTTTGTGTACAGTTATGGACGTTTATAGCCACAGCTACTCACACGAGTTTCTTTCGTTTAGGCCAGTCACTCCTATCAGGAAAACTCAGTTTCACTTCAATAAGCTATCACTCGCTCAAGTCTTTTGTACTGAACCATGTCTCCTAGTCTTTCTAGCAGGTTTAAAAGAGACCCAGAAACAGCCACTTGGGCCTTTTCCACTCTGCAGACAACTGACATGGTTTCACCTTCCCAATCTATTGCAATGGTTCTTCAACCCCACAGAACCAAACAGGTTCTCTGACAGGAACAGAGAACTACAATTTCTCCACAGGTCAGCAAGACAAAGAGGAAGACAAAGTTGGCCTGTTCTGTATATCCTCAGCTCCTCTGTAAACTGAAATGTCTTCTCATAGACTGAGCGTTCAAGTCAGCTAACAAAGTTCATCTTTCTACCTATGTATACAGAAATCCATACGAGTTATGAGGAACCTTCTTCTCCCAAAGAGTCTTCCTCTCTAACTACTGAGCTTTCACATTATTTGACTGAGGATATTCAACTTCTCTCTATGCATCACAAGGGTGGAAAGCTCTTGTTCATGTCCATGCTTTCCCAAGTTCTCCAGCTAGCCCTACTGTACACAGATTACTTCATCAGGAATTTGCAATCCTTTGATCTTCTTCCTAAATCTTAGAGTTAAAAGTCCTTGCTGCAGTTGTTAGTAAATTCTAAATTGGCCCAAACTTCCAAGGAGTCCTTTGTTTCCTTGAATCCGCTGGCCGTGGCAGGAAGCTCACTGGCATCCTCTTCCATCTGCTTTACTATTCTAGCTGCTTATCTTGCAAGCAGACCTCTCACTGTGATCTAGTCAGCTGGTGAGTAGCTGTTCTATCAACAAGGCTTTCAGATGACACCTCACATGGCTGCAGACCCTGTTTTTTCCCCAAAGTCATCATTTTTTAACATCTGTATATCTACGTGAAGACTTTGCACCTCTCAGATCTTGGTTTCTTTCCCATCAATGTGAATTAAAGAACACATCTATTGGTCTATATTCAGAACACTAGCTTTCAATTTATATTATTTTAGAAACTGAATCCCATCTCTTACACCAGCACGGCTAACTAGAAAGCCAAGGTCTTCTGGGCTGGGTGACTTGGGAGGAGTGCTCATACTAGAAGAATCAGACAGCAGAAGCAGTGCCTGCTCTCAGGACTTTCCAAGCCCTTCTTCTCTCAGCACGTATCACAGAAAGCTCTTCCTCCAGGCCATGCCCTCAGCACTTATTCAGGCTGTGCCTGACGTGCCTGTGAGTTGCTGTCCCTCAAGATGCACTTCCACAAGATAAGATGGTGAAACATCGCACGTAACAGGGATCTTCTCCTCCCAGCCACACACAACCGCAGCTCGCTGTCCTTCGGCTCTGCCGAGAACCCCATCAGCGAAGGGGACGGTTCTCAGCCGAATTGGATCGTGCCAGAAGCAGACGAACGCTGCCCCCCAAGGCGCCCTTCAGGCGGGGCGGAGGTAGGCGGCGAGGCGGTGCACACCCCCGA
>NW_009212991.1:7178-12603 GCF_000690835.1 Fulmarus glacialis | reverse complement strand
TAATGGTTTCTACTAGCACATGTGATGTGACAGTCAAGCTTCTGGACTGTAGTTTTAAGACCCTTAAAAAGTGGTGCCACATTTGCCTTTTGTTTCGTGTTGGGATAAATTCAAGAAATATGTTACTGTGGTATGTTTACCCTGGCCAACAGCCAAACACCCATCCAGCCACTCACTCACTTTCCTCTCTGATGGGACAAGGAGAAAATAGAAGTGCGGTGAGAGAATTAGGGGATTGAGATTATGACAGTTCAACTGAGAAAGCAAAAGCTGTATGCACAAGCAAAGCAAAAAATTATTTCAATACTTCCCACCAGCCGGCAGATGTCCAGCCAATACCAGGAAAGATGGGCTCAGCACACGTAATGGTTGCTTGGGAAGACAAATGCCATAGCCATGAAGGTCCCTCCTTCCTCCTCCTTGTCCTGACCTTGATGTTCCCTCTGGTGTTTCTCTCTCTTTTTATCCCTGCACTTTCTTAAATAAACTTCCCCAGAGGCACCACCAGCCTGCCTGAGGGGCTCAGCTGTGTCTTGCGGTGGGTCTGTGGCAGAGCCAGCAGCGCCTGGTCTCTTCCCACAGATACCACCCCTGCATCCCCCCACTGCCCACACCTTGCCACAGACACCCAGCACAGTTACAGACCGTACCCAGTGCATTCATGGGGAGTGGAGAAGGGGCACGTGCTTAGGGAGCAAGAGGCTGGGGCAGCTGGAGCTGGGGTTTGCACCACAGGCACTGCCTGCTTTGCCCTGTGCACAGTCACGTTGCAGCTTCCCACTCTTAAGAGCTCAGTTTGGAAAGGTGGCATTATTTATTTTCTATATGCATTCTGCCAGAGGAGTTTTTCCTTTTTTTTTTTTTTTTTTCTGATCCTGGTGCTTTATCACAATGGCTTCTACTTTCTAAGGCTCTCTTTTAACCTCTTGTCACTTCCTTTACTTGCCTGCCTAATACCTACACTTTTTAAGGTGTCACAGTTAAACTTTCTACATGATTTTAAATATGGTCTCGTCTGTAACCACATTATGTGGCTCACTTCTTTTAAAGACATATGGCATTGGCTGGTTGGTTTCTTGTTGTGGTGTCCCTTCCCCACTAAGGACTGCATCTGTGTTACTCCTGAGACTGTGCATGCGTGTGCGAGTGTATGTTGGGGCAAGGGACAGAAGGAGACATGAAGAGACAGTAAGAAACATCATTGTGAGGATTGTCATAAATAATAAATAAAAAATAAATGAAGACACCTCTGTCTGGTAGTGAAGTTTTCATCTATGCTGCTCTAGGCAGGAACAGAGACTTTTATGAATGTGAAATGCTGTGTTGTTTTTTTTCTGAAACTGTCATACATGAAGAGGTCAGCAAGAAGAAATGAAGACATCAGGACATGCAATTCCTCCTTCCTTCCCTCCCTTGCTTATATTGCAACCCCTGAATTTGGATCTCAGAGTCAGCAGTACCGTGCCTGCATCCAGGAGGCAGCAATGCAGGTCTCTTCTCGGGTTGGATGGTATTGTGTGGATATATTAAAAGATTAAATGTATTAAAAGATCAGCCATCTAAGGCTCTTCCTTGTGGTGTAACCTCCCAACCCACAGATCCCCCATAAACAGGGTTGAAAACCCTGCTCTCAAAGATAGTTAAGGAGCACAATAACTTTGAACTATGTATGTCAATCTACAAGTTGCTGGCATTCCCTGTACCAAGTAAGGTATGATTATTTTGGCAGCATCAAGCTAATTTTTCTTCTCCTTTCTTGTTAAAATAACACTTGTTAAAACAAAGGTCGTAAGACAAGATTTCTCTCATAGGACAGGAGGAAATGGCCTCAAGTTGCGCCAGGGGAAGTTTAGATTGGAGATCAGGAAGAATTTCTTCAGTGAAAGGGTTGTCAAGCATTGGAACAGGCTGCCCAGGGAAGTGGTTGAGTCACCATCCCTGGAGGTATTTAAAAGACATGTAGATGTGGTGCTTAGGGACATGGTTTAGTGGTGGACTTGGCAGTGTTAGGTTTACAGTTGGACACAATGAACTCAAGGGTCTTCTCCAAACTAAATGATTCTACAATTCTATGTTTCTAACTATATAAATAGTATTTCAGGTTTCTAGAAGCATCACTAATAAAGCAAACTTACCAATAATATAACAGCAAGTATCCTTATGGTAGGTTACTCATATGCATATAAAGGTATGTTCATAATATTACCAGTACCAAGTGCATCAAACCAATCCCAGAAGCGGGACCAAATCAAACGGACCCCAGAAGTGGGTCCAGAATTAGTACCAATAAAATAACAGACAGAGGCTCACTTCAAAGATAATCCATGTCACAGAGATGGGAGTCAACCAGGCGTCCCCGGCGATGGCCCAATAACTTGTCTAGGACATCTCATGGAAAAGCTCGTGCAGGGAGTTTAACCTGCTTAGGAAAAGGAAATGTACGTGCAGCATGTGAAGTTCACAGAGACAGAGGCTCCATTTTGTGTAAAAATAAGCCATTTTTATATCACAGAGATGTAAATGGGCGTAGGACACCACCACGTGGAGCAGCCAATAGAGGCAGCTAATTTCTATTTTTCACTTGGGGAGCCAATAGATGATGATGTTTTCTGTTCTCTCAGACCAGTTTTTATTTTTCCAGACTGTTTTTTTCCAGACTTGCAACTAGAACAGCCAATGACAGGTACCGATTCTTACCTTCTCAGGGGGTTTTCCCCTTTTGCCAGACTATTTTTCACCTTTCCAGACGATAAGTTACTGTTACAGTCCCTTCTTGTTGCGCTTGTCGATGGTATCTCAGGCTGCCTCCGGTTCCTAGGTACCCAGCTGTACTTCAAAGATGCCAGCTGCGCTTCTCAAGGATGCCTCTGGTTCCCAGGCCTCGTTCCCAGGCTGGCAGGCATTTTCTCTGTTGGTATTTCAGCAGACATCTTCTTCAGTTTAGTATTTTCCCCCTTGTAAACAGGGTGCCTTTATAGCTGTTCACATCAAGGAAGAAACTCTCATTTCTGAGAGAAGTGTGAGCCTTGCAGTGTAATTTGATGTGGCCAGCTCTAAACCTTGAAGCTGGTTGTGAAACTTTTCTAAGAAATTTTTTGCAGTACTGTCTCTGTTATAATAGAACTTGAAACCCAAATTTTCTCATGTTCAGAGCTGAGCTGGGACGGGGGGTGCGGAGAGAGACCGATTTCCAGAGTTGTACTCTGGAAGCCTGGCTCCTATGCTAGGACATCTTTATTGTTTCTGAAACATTGGTTTTGGATTAAAGACCAGAACCCAGATGTGGCTGCCCTCACCGTATAAAAACGTATTAACGTTTTTATATATATATAAGTGAAAAAAACCTGGTGAGTGCTCGGTTTGCATTTCCTGTCTTGCATGCAGCGTGTACTTCGGGCTGGGCAGAAAACAACTGGGGCATTAAGCCAGCATCATGCAGGAACCTCCCTTGGCACTCAGAAACTTAAATGAACACTGAAGTGTAACACAGTGAATAAACATTGTCCTGACCACAATTGTTCTCAGAGTTATGATGCCTACTGCCTTCAAGCCTCAGCTTATTTTGAGATATTTTTACCAATTCCAAAATCTTGCAGAGAAGCTTCTGTATAACCGTACTCAAGTTTTTGACATCTGCATATTGCATGTTGCCTAAATCATCATGATCTGCAAGTAATTTGCAAGAGTTTGCAAGGCTGCATGCACATGTATGGGATGGAAAAACAGCTGGTAATCATGAATTTTCAAAATGTGCTCACAACACAGCTGCTAGCAGAAGCCATGTAAATATTGACCTTGATGTGAAGTTCTGTGTCTGTCTTCCCATGATTTTCTGTTTCTCATTTTAGGATTTTCCTTTCTCTCATTTTGGTTTTGGTGACGAACTGCAGTAACCACAGGCATCCTCTGCCTACTATTAACATGAGCATTAAGATTTTGAGTACATGTGTCCACAGAAAGACACAAATGAGAATATCATATATTCTTGCCTGACTGCAAAACACACCTTTGACAGCATGCCACAAAACTCCAAGTCTTAAGTGAAGCAAAGCAACCCTCTCATTATTTCATCCCTTACATTTTCCTAGACCTGTTCTCTGGAGAAGAAAAAAGAAGATATAATTGAAGGTCAGAGATGGGCAACTGATGCTGCAAGAAGACTACAGCCCTATTAAGCATACTTGGGGACACGCACCACAATTACCTTGCAGGTTGGATATAATGGCAGGACTATCAGCCACGCGTCTTGCCGCTGTCAGGCACAAGACAAGCACTGAGCAATCCCGCTTCAAACAAAAACAAAACAACGGATGCCTACAAGCCACGAGCAGACCATCTGGAGTATCTCAGCATGCCTGCTCGCACTGTGCCAGCCTGAATGACAAGCCTGGACAGGAAGCAATCACCAGGCATCACGACCCCCTTCTTTGCACAAATGGTGCTTCATCCCAGCATCTGCCAAAATGTTGCCATCCACGGCTGAAAAGACAAATTTGGTGCTGGTTACATCACCCATAACTACAATGCAGACCTGCTTCCAGTGTGCCTGTCCTCCAGCAATCCTCCCTGGCACCATCACCAGGAAGCCCAGTTACAGGGCAGGATCCCAGCACAGGCAAGTGCTTTGGCCAATGTGAGGTAACTCAGCAGCTTTACCTCTGGAGTGAAAAGCAGGCTCTGTTACAGGCAACAAGATAACCTACACTGGAATTACAGTGTGGTGCCTGGCAAAAAAAACCCTATCAGCTAGGGGATTATTTTTCTAATTTAATTTCTTCTGACTTAGTTCACCGACTTTCACAGAAGAGAGCTCTTTCAAACACTTCTGTCCTTACCTTTGCCATGTAAAGCAGCTCACTGAGTAATCACATGGCTGTACTGTAGCCACATAACTCTGGATGTGCCCTGAGCCAGAAGAAACATACAGCTCCTCTCACCGAAGAGGTAATTATTATGTTTGCATTCAGCAGTTCCTGCAAACAAAAGTTGGTTTAATTAATACGCATCATGCTAGCACCTCTTCTTACTCTGAATACTCCTGGAGTAGTTAGTCATATCACAGCAAATGTTGCCCTGAAGACAAAATATCCTAACACGCGCTAGCACAAAGAGATGAAGAAGCCAGCTATTAACAACTAAGAACCGAAAGAGAGCATTTTCCATATAAAGTCCTGGTTTAATATTAGCGTGAAGAACAGTTCCAATGCAGATACTGCTCTACAATCTCAAACCAGGCAATTGTGCTCAAAATCACTGATTTTTGAACAAATTCAACTCAGTCTTAGCTTGACTGTCTTGACGTTACTCAACTACACTGGCGGGCTCTTCCAGGTCCTATTCCGACATATTGAATTCTCCCTGGACACTGCACTGAAGGGCTCTAGATGTCATTCCAGGAGGGAATGTATCTCACAGAGCAAATACG
>NW_009212991.1:0-7162 GCF_000690835.1 Fulmarus glacialis | reverse complement strand
GGAAAGAATAAGTCTGCAGTGACTGGCAGAAAGCGGGAAGAAAGGCGCAGCATGGGTCTCATGACAGGGCTTGGTCTTCTGCTACCATCTTAATACCACCCAGCATGTGAACAACAAACTTCTTGATAAGCCATCCCAGCACCTTTGGAAGGTACTGGATGTAGGCAAGGGTCATCCTGTGGCAGCAAGAAGACACACTAGCTTCTTCCTCTGCCATGAACATCTCCTCAACCTCTTCAATCCTACCTGTGCTCTTCACTTCCTCTTTAACGGTTCTTTTGCTCTTAAACCCTGGATGCTAACATCCTCACTTCTAACAAAAACTGCTCCAAGAAGGAAAACTTCAAATTTAGAGTCTGGACAGAAATCATTCCTTGACTCATGCACCAATTCAAATTCTAATCTAAACAGGATTATAAATATTTCATAATATGCCTTGTTGTTACTGCCGCAGCTCGAGCCTAGCTCTATTAAACACTGCTTAGTCAGAAGTAGTTACTGTAAGTGAAGCAGAGGGTGAAGAAGGGAAGGAGAGGGTGAAGTGAGTTGGTTTGGTTGTAAGAGATTTTTGTATTGACCAAGTTAATCCAAGTGTGACAAAAAGACAAGATTCTTATTTACCTTTTTTTTTTTTTTTAAATTTACACTTCGAGATGGAAATACATACTCAAGGTTGAACATTTGTAAAGGAGTGATTTGTGTGAATGCAGTGTACCGGGTGATAAAGCAGGACATGCTTAGAGGCAGCCTTCAGGAAGCTGGCCAGCTGCCGGGAGCCCGGAGAGACGAGAGGCTGTATATCTGTG
Source organism: Fulmarus glacialis (assembly GCF_000690835.1). Taxonomy (NCBI): domain Eukaryota; kingdom Metazoa; phylum Chordata; class Aves; order Procellariiformes; family Procellariidae; genus Fulmarus; species Fulmarus glacialis. The sequence goes on along the minus strand of NW_009212991.1, from coordinate 6,356 downwards.
CACAGGCTGGGGCACTCCCATGCACGCTTCCGTGTCTGACAAGAGAGCAGCTGTAAATACCACGATAGAGTGGTATTTACGGCAGCAGGGGAGAAGAGTTTTCGGCTTAAATAACACTTACCCAGCCACTCACTCGCCAGTGAAGGCTAAGCCTCCCCACTCACACTTCATGATCTGCAAGCTCATACAGTCTGAAGAGCTCAGAAACAAGCCCAGGACGAACTTTAAATCTGCGCCTCCAACAGAAACAGGAAAAAAAGCAGTGCTGGGTAAGAAGCATTTATCAAACCCAAGAGGAAAGTAAGAAGGAAGATCGTGAGTTATGAGACTCTTGGGACAGCTCGAGTCCAGCAATTTTTGCTTCAGCTTTAAAGGAGCCTATGTGGGATGCAAGATCTACAGATATGTGTCAGCCTTACTAAGATCCAACACTTCAAGACCTTGTTGCCTTATCCGATATGATATGGTATTTCACGTGCCAATTGCATCCATGTCAGATTCACTCTGAAGATACAGAAGCATGCAGAAGACACCGTGGCTGTGCTTTCCAAGCTGCATTTCTTCATCTGCTGCTTGCTGGCTGCTCACCTATAACTCAACCACATAGCAGGGAGCTTACAACTCACAAACCAATAACCACCAAACTCAATTTTAAAGAGGCTATAAAAGCAGCTATAGAGCACAGCAAGATTTCAGTAATGGTTTTCTGAACAAATTATTCATAACTGAGCTGTATCCATTGCTTACAACAACAAAGGCTAGGTCAGATGCCATTCCAACATTGGACCATCAAGAACGGCCAGTAATTTGCAATAGGGGATCATACCGGATTATCAACACTTCTAACAGGACCAGCAAAGCCATGGTGGATAAGACATGACAGGTATTCAGGAAGCATTCTCTAACTCCAGTGTATCATTTGTCCTGAAAAAATAGGTATTTGTTGTCAGTCCCAAATGATTTAATGTCACCTTGGCAGGGTTTTCCAAGCTTTATTTTTTTACCTGATATCTACCTGTCCTGAGTCAGACTCCAAACTGTGCTGCCATTACAGATCTGAAAAGTCACCCATAGCCACCCACATCTTTCATGTATGCACATCTGAAAGAAAAGACTGTCATCTCCTCTCCTGGTTTCACCTGGTTAAAGGCACCTACATTGGCTAAAGTCAGCTCTTTCTCTACTGCCATTAGCTGTATCTAGCAGCTTTTATAATCTTTGAACAGAAAAGCTGCTGCTACACAGAATGAGGCTTGCAAGCACACATTTTGTATATTCCACACAGTATTTAAAAAATATTAATTAAAACTACCCTACAAACCTTTTAAAGCTTTTCTGCACAACTCTGCCTATAAGTGTTTAGTCTATTTTAACCACCTCTCCAGAGGGTAAGGCCTTCAAGCCTTCTGCCTTCACTTCTTTTTTGGAACAAATTCCAAAAATATATAATTATTTTAACATGCATTACAGAAGCATGCGACTATACTAAGCATGGACTATACTAAGCATGTTTCATGGTCATCTTTGCTTTCCTGGTATGTTTTGCACATGAGCCACATTCAAAAGTCCTTGAATTACGGACAAGTTATATGAAATCCAGCTGTTTTGCCGAGTATTGAATAACTCCAATACACTCCACAGGATTGCTCATGCCATGCAAAATAAGGGTTACTGTATTTTTGTGTGTGATATTAAATCAAGAATGGTTTTGATATAGTGCTCAAACCACTGTTGCTAAAAGTCAGTGATGGCAGCTGAGGCTGGCTTGCTACATATTCATATGAGATTCTTGGGAACGAGTTCTGCAGGGGAGAACTGTAAGAAAGAAAGGAATGAAAATAAGTTTCCAAGGGCAAAACTGGGGGGAGGGGGGAAACCCACAAAGGGAAATACAGCATCCTGCACAGAAATAATTTCCACAGGAGATGGAATTTGAGAAAAAATTATTATAATCCAAAACAATTTATGGTAAGAAAACCAAGACAGCATTCATTAACATTTGGAAAAAAATTACTGGATAGCATGAACATCACCAAACTAGCAATTTAAAGTTTTGCATGTGAATTATCAGTTTTACACACTGAGCAAAAACCTACCGATGGCCCGAAGGGTTAGTTAGAAAAGGCTCCACTGAATCAGTATGCATGTGGGATAACCCAGAAAACGAAACAGGAATATCTCAATTCTTACAGCAGTTCAAATGTGGCAGGCTTCATCTGAAAGCTCAAAGCATATTAGAAGACAGTACAGCTACTACTGTTACCTGAAATGTATGAATCAACAACATACGGAGTTGTTTTACTTGTATTCAGATTCACAATTGCATCTAAACAAAATCAGATATACAGTCAAGTCCTCCTCTTGCATCACAGCATTCATTCTTAATTTTAAGGTAGATTACCAGAGGGCAGATGTGGTAAGACCAGTCAGTCCTGCCATACAACCGACTGCAGCAGCTATAGGGAAACGAGGGCAAACACTGTAGCCTGTGGGACAGGGCTGAGTTTTGTCACATTGCTGCCTGTTTCTTATATCAGAAACCATGCTGGCATCCTTTGTGAACCTGTGTGAAATAAAGGCACCTGTAACCCTGTAAGAAGGATTTTTTTGACATCCATTTGGTCTGACATCTGAGAAACTTCCCCTGCCTTAGCGAGAGCGACTGCTGCAGTGAAGCATGACTGATCCTTGTGATTAGGATGCCACCTCAGAGCAGCTCTGACAGCAAGGGCTGCTCCAGCAAAGACAATAAAGAGCAAAATATGCAGGGTGATGGCAGCAGGGGAAAGTAAACCAGATCTAAAGTACTGGTGAAAAATTGGAAATAAGCTTGCAAAATGAATGAGCTTGTAACTTCTGAGCTATGGTTATAACATGCTTTGTGTGAAGCTATGGTGACATGGGAACAGAAGAGCAACACCTCTAATGTCAAACACAAAGCTACAGAAGTCAAACGCCTCTTGCAGAAATGGGTGACAGTGGGGGGCTGTTTAAAAATAGTGCAAGAGGAAAACCCCAGGCCACCTCCTCCTTTTGTCATAGGTAGAAAGACCTGTTAAAGATTTCTATAAATATGAGACTAACTAATGTGAAAAAATTAGCACTTTTATGTGTCTTGGAGAGTTTGGAGGGGGGTATGTGTGTGAATTATTGCTATTTCTTGATGGTGCAGTACCTGCTATAAATAAAACCACAAGCTGTAGGAGGTCGTATAAACAAACGACCTCATGACTAAACCACAGCCCTCACCAAAAAGCAATTCTGTGAGCACTGAAGAGCAAGTAAGAGCACTGCAGTACCTCTCTTCTGTGTGTTTAAATGGGAACCCTTTGCTACATGCCCACTGTAGCAGGAAAAAGATTTATGGAGGCCTAGAGAGTTCAAAAAAATTCTTAAAAATCTAATGGCTCATCTGTGGTTTCAGGAAATTCTAAGCATGGTGAAGCCAAACTGCACCATGAATATTTAGTATGCATGAATCCTGTCGTCACTTTTTAGACCACAACCTTTTTTTTCTGTCTGCCTGTACTGGACAGAACTTCCTCATCCTTAGAAGAGCTGTTGGTGTTAATTCAGTCTGTCACTGAAAAGGTGATCAAATGGTGGCAGAGATAAACCTTTACCTGTAATGGAAGATATGCTACATCTACATTTGAGAAGGACAATGAAAGAATCCACTCTTTTCCATTCTCCAGTCCTATATAAGTAGGTGCATTCAATGCTAGTCAAAAAAGACTCAGATGCATACAACTTACTTGCTGTGGTGCTAAACTGCTCCTTCCTTGTCCTGTCAGAAGTAAGGCCAGGCGAACTCACACTCAAATGAGCAGCAGAGTGAGGCGAGACAGTCGTTGCTGACCCTCCAGTAACGCTCGCTACCTCTCAGCAGACCTAATCTGCTCAGGCACAGGGACTCACTGTCATGGTATCACTGCTCCGTGCTTCAGTACTAAGAGGGTCTCTGTTGCCTCCCACTGTACAGTGCACACATGCGCTATCCCTGTAGAAGAGGTGCCAAGAGGTGGGAGATGGTCTGCAGGATAAAGCAGTGGTGTGTTGTGTTGTAAATGCAGATCAATTCTAATTCATGTAATATGGAGTTCAGCTACTTCTTACTGTCCTGCTAAAACACCAAATAGAATGTGTTTGCCCACTTTTTGCTTTTTCAAAAATGATTTTACACAATTTTTAATTTATAATTATATTACCATGGTAAGGGCTTGAGCCCTGGCTTCAAATATACAGGAGACAGCAACGCAACAGCTGTGTTGGTTCTCTGCATTTGTGCCAGATGGAGGAATTCTTCTCTCATGTTCTAAAAAAGCTTCCAGACTTATACCCCAAGACTTATATCACCATGTGGAAAGTAAAAACCTTGTTTCAAAGAAACAGTAAACTCAGGCTTTTGGTGATGGCAAATTGTCAGATAGAAGTATTGCAAATCGGAGAGGGAAAGTCTGGGTGCAAAGTCCATTCTGCCAGTTCTGCAGGAGTTGTGGCTCCTCTGCTCCACACTAAGCCAGCGGGGACTGACTGAATTGTGCAGATGGCCCTGCCATCTTGGAGAAAATTTCAACATAATAATAAAAAGTCAACATTTTTCATGGGAACAAGATATTCCAATTAAACAAATAAAATAAAGTCTTTCACTGAAAACCCATGCTTCTCCACAAAACAACTATGAAAAATTTTCACTAAGTCCTCAGTGGTTTCACTACGGAGGAATTAATGCAGGAGTCTACTCTGATCCTAAAAATTCAGACGCATGCATGAACAAAGACTGCCATGTGGAAAAGCTTTCTATATAGACTACTTTAATTAGCATGAAGTGTAGTTAAACTAGGATTAACTCCACATGTATAATTCCTTTTATGCCACCATAAAACTTAATCTGATTTAGATTCATTCACTTCCAAACCTATATAAGCTAACCTCAGGAAAATGCAGTCAAACCAGAATAAGAATGCTCACACTGACAATCAAGCCACTTTATTGAAAGGAAATTAAATTTAGACCTTATCATATAACAGGAAAATATCTTTCTGTGGCCAAATTCATAAGCAGAGTCTTGGCACAGATTGGCTCTCAGGGGAAACTAAAGCAAATCTTTTGTTAGAGGCTGTGAGGTGCTCAGCATCCTGAATTCCCACGGATTCTCTTGATCAGAGCTTTGATAACAGAAACAAAATATGAGGATTCGTGTAAACTAGAACATTGTTCTCTTCATGTAACAAGATAGGGAGCTGTGAGAACAGTGATGCATTTGTCACATTTATCTCTCCGTTTAACAAAGCTCCCTATGAACCACTGTGCATTATCCATCAGGTCTGCCGCAGCACTATGGATGCTATTCACGGTTCTGAGATTGTATTACATATCTAAAACATACCCAGCTTTCACTGGCAAGACCTTTGAGAATATCCCATTCTTGGGTGGCAGATTTGAAAAAAGCAATGGGTTTTTTTTTAATGAATAGTTTATTCATCAAAAAAATAACATCAGCTGACTGGTAACTGTAAATTTGACCTAAATCTACCAGGTAGCTTTGAACCTGTTTTCAAATGAGGGAGAGAGAAGAGAATGTTATTATACGTACCTGCTTTAGCATTTTGGAAGGATGATGTTTCAATTCTTCAAGGTATATTTACACCAACAGTAGTTATGGACATTAAGGTGGAGATTAGCCAACACCTTAAAAAAAGTCAGAAAGCTAACTGAGCACTCTTTAATGGAGTTTACAATGTTCTGGTATATAGTGGTGATATATATGCTGTATGAACTAACATAACTTTTATTTCTGGATGGAAACATAGTTTCTTACAAAGCCTAAGTGATCTAGGAAAAATAACCATTCCATGCATGTTATTTTGCATTTAAAAGAGAAAACTTCTTAACATTGTCTTTGGAAGAAGACCAATAAATTTTGATGGAAACCAGAATCTAAGCTCCTTTTTACAGCTATGTATGTTTAATATCTGAAGTGGTGGTTGAAGACTTCCTTCAGGGTAAATATTCCCCTTTAGAAGAGCCATTGTTTAGCTTTTTTCACAACACTGATTTTCAGCCTTGCATCCTACAGGGCTAACACACCTCATTTTGGCCTTGTAGGATGCTGCAGGTCTGCAACTTGTTCTGAAATTATCAAGGATTCAAGTACGTGTAAAACTGAAACCTAATGAATATAACTGCCTGCAATTAGCCTTTTGTGGGTCAGTACACCCTTCGACTTCAAACACAAACAAGGGTCATGCTAACTGGAGGGATATTGAGTGAACATTGAATCCACTCTTCACACAGAACAGCAAAAATATTCTTTTAATATTAATATTCTTTATACTTTTACTTTTTTTTTTTTT
>NW_009212990.1:9143-9763 GCF_000690835.1 Fulmarus glacialis | reverse complement strand
TCTTTTCCAACCTTTATGATTCTATGAAGGAAATAGATTTAGATAGTATAAAGTACTGAACCAGTACTTCAATTCATATCGTGGTGCTCTCTTTCTCCTGCTACAAAAACACTAGCAATACGCAGTACTGGATCCATACTGTATTTGGGAACAGCTTTCGCACTCAGAACAGCAACTTTTGGTACAGACTTTCTGCAATGACTGCATACAGCTTCTTTTGCAGAACACTCACTGTGATCAGTGATGCTGTCCCAGAAGAAATATTTTTCTTGCTTATTTTGTATTTGTTGAGAGGGAGCTCTTTTTTCACATAGCTTTTATAACTTCTCTTTGATCATCTTGAAACCAGACCTTTAAGCGCACAGCTTTAACAGTGCTTATACTATCTTGACTTATTATTTCAACCTCTACTGTTGCTTAGTCAATTTGACTAGCAAAGATCATAGTCCTCTTTAACGTCACACCTAATTCAAGCAGGAAACACTATATAGTTTACAGTGCAATTTGGGGGGTTTTTTTGGTTGGTTGCTTTAGTTTTTTGTGGGTTTTGGTTTTTTCCCCAGGGTGTTTCCACAAGGCCTTTCTGGCTTGGGTGGGGGGTTGTGTGGTTTTGGCTGGAT
>NW_009212990.1:8814-9084 GCF_000690835.1 Fulmarus glacialis | reverse complement strand
AGTGAAAAACCTGAAAAAGCTTTTCAGTTGCAGGTAGATGGGCTGGATTTTTAACATACTTTTTGGTCCTTCTGCATGGTGGATTTCTATTTACTCATATATCAAATAAATTGACTAGGCAACTAGATTTTTGAAGGAAACAAGACAGGCATTGAGAGTGTTATAATAACTGAAAAAAAAAATGTACATCCACAATCCAAATGATATATTGTTATAAAGATGTATATTCGTTGGGCCACATTGACTCCTTGAACCAGTATTGTTTAAAGT
>NW_009212990.1:6098-8803 GCF_000690835.1 Fulmarus glacialis | reverse complement strand
ATATTGATTATAATATGGACATCATGTTCTAGTATTGATGGTAATGATGTTTTTATGTTCTATAAAATCTGTTTAAACCTTACTTGTTTAAACTGGTCAAGTTTATTTCTCTACTAAACCATTTAATTATGCTTTTTTAAGTAGCTGCCGAATTTTTTTCAAACAAGCAAAGTTCCGAGGAGAAATAAGTTAATCCTAAACAAAAATGCAGATGCACACATCAATATTAATATGTATGTATATATGTACAAACACAGATATCTATATTATATATATAAAATATAGTTGAAGGATCCAGTCCTACAGACTTTTAGTTGACATGCAACAGAGCATATACACCATACTGTTTATATAAAGGGTGAAATCTTGGCTTCAGATAGGCCAGGATTTTAGAGGAAGAGTGTACTTGTTCTTAGTCTCTTGAAATTTTTTTTAAGTAAGAGAATGTGGACAGCAATTTTGTTCTGTTCTATTCTGCAGCAAAATCCCAAGTCACACTGAAAACCAAGTCTTTCTGTGTGTTCAGCAGAAATGGTTTTCTTAGTACAGAATCCCAAGGAACTGTATATAATTTCCAGGAAGCAGGATAGACAAATAAAAATAAGCTATTCTAAACAAACAAAATTTTGTTTTATCAAGCTGACATTAGTTTTGAGCCATCTTCAAGTTTTGGACTCAAGCAAGGAGCTATTCCTGTTGTTGGAAGACAAATGAAGATAAGTACAGAATTTAAAAAATACAGAATTTAAAAAATACAGAATTTAAAAAATACAGAATTTAAAAAATACCAATTCTATTAATTTTTCTCCTCTTCACAAAGCCTTGCAGCAAAAATTTTTTTAGAAGAAACTATTAGCCAACAGTTTCACACTCTTCACCATGTTTGCAGAAGCTGTTGGGACAGTAAGATAAGCAAACAAATATCCCTGCTACATATATCTGTTTGATGCTTTCCTAATGTATCCTAATGAAGGGCAGTCCTGGACAGCATAACCACTGCAGGAGTCTCATCAGTTCGGAAACTGGTATATTTAAACATCAAAGCCTGAATTGTGTCTTCTGTTTTTTAGACTGAAATAAACTACCACAACATGCTGCTGTGCAAAGAACAGAAGTATGAATTGCTCAGAATCCCATCTCGTTGCAGCCTTGAGAAACAGCTACCTAGCTTTGGAAAAAGTTACTTAAAAAATATGAAAGAATCTGTCATTGTTATTTACATTTGGGATTTATTTTACCCCTTTATTTGCCCTGTTCATTTAAATGGGGTGAAAATATTTCTGTGAAAGCAAATAGACATATGCACGTTTAGAAATTATTGCTAAGTCATTAGTTTTAACTACCTTCATGTTGTATCTTTTTGAAGTGAAATTGAGAAAACCCCACATAATAGGTAGAGAAAATATGAATATAAATACATGAAGTGTAAATATGAATGAAAATACATAAAGTACATGCTAGTTGTACCTGGAGAGAAAAAAGTCTGTCCCACTGCTTGTTTATAAAACCTTGATAATCTCTCCAAAAATACAGAGCAGATGGATTTTTTTTTTTTTTAATGTATTTAATCTGTACCAAGTATGGAAAAGCTTGTTTGTCAAGTTACAGTGGCAGTTCATCAACAGAGCAACACATGACAGTTATGTCAATACGTGTGGACTGCCTATAGAAAAAAATATTCAAGGGTAACTCCCTTGCTCAATATATGGAATATGTGCTTGAGAGAGATCTTGTGTTTTAGATACCACAGTCTTCCAAGAGGAAAAAGAGAATAAAACCAAAATAGTTGGTAGGTCCTAAAAGATCACGATGAGATCACACTCATACTATTTAATATCTTCATCAATGACATAGTGGGATTGAGTTGCACCCTCAACAATTTTGTGGACAACACCAAGCTGAGTGGTGCTGTTGATGCACTAGAGGGAAGGGATGCCATCCACAGGGACCTGGACAGGCTTGAGGGGTGGGGCCAGGTGAACCTCATGAAGTTCAACAAGGCCAAGTGCAAGGTCCTGCAACTGGGTTGGGGCAATCACCAATACCAGTACAGACTGGGGGATGAATTGACTGAGATGGAAGAAATAGTAAGCGAGTATTTTTATATTTGTAGCATGATATCTAGAGGATCCATTTTATAAACCAGGAAGTTGAGAAAGTTAAAAATGCTTTGCTGATTTGTAACATCTTTGTTGTTTCTCGCCCCTGGGAGAAGCTGACCTTGACTTAGGAGTGTTTTTTCCCCCCACATGTATTTGCTGTTGTGTATTTTGAAGCTTTGATCACCTCTGTTATCTTTTAAGACAGTATGGCTTAGACAGGGGGAGGGAAATATAAAAAACAAGCATATCGTATCACGGGCATTTTTCATCCTCCACTAATATTGGAAATGTAAGCCCTTATGTAAAGGGGTGGCTACAGTTGTATTCTAAATATGTAATAAATGCCATGTAGACTGTTATTCCATAGGTAATGGGCAAAAATACAGATATACTCTGTGCTCACAGGTTTGTTGGGGCAATTTATAGCATTTCTCTTCCATACAGTAGTTGTCTCTTCCTTTGGATTCTTAAGATCTCTTGAGTACAATGCTGAAAGTAAAAAAGTGGCCTTCATCTGAAGGTCACTTTCCTACTTGATAGCAGTTGCCCTCCAAAGAGCACATAATTAATAGTTTTATTACCTTGATTTAGTCATTTCCTTTG
>NW_009212990.1:0-6067 GCF_000690835.1 Fulmarus glacialis | reverse complement strand
CCCTACATGCTACAGATTACTTCATATGCTATCAGTTCATTTCTCCTTTTTTTCCCATTCTTGAAACTACTGCTTTCTACAACTGTTTTCATCACTGTTAAAAATCGTTTATATAGGACCATAAATTACAGGTACTTTACAAGCACAGAGTAAGATACCGCCTTTGCCCCAAATAGTTTATGGTTCAGATACATCCTTGATTTCTAGTGTACCTTTTTTACTTAACACAGTGGTCTGGGAATTTTAAGGTAGATTGCATTAATCTCCTGTTTTATTCCCACAATTTTCATGATCAAATGATGGCGATCACAACTGTATGCCTCAATTTATGTGCTAAGTAGCAATCATTTGTTTGCTACTTAGCATGAAGGTATTGTAAACACTTCTGCTTACCAATAATTCCAGGCACACATTTTTGTGCATATACATTTGCATCTAAAAGCTGCAGGTGGTGGAAAAACATCTAGACTGTTGGTCATTTAGCTCTCCCTTCCCCATGCCCCTGTTCTTTTTTTTCTTGATACTTTGACTGGCATTTCCATTTTTTGTAAGAAAAACTCTCAGGCATTTTCATGTGATATTGCCACAGTTCCCAAAGTAAAAACCTGACAGCATGTTATGTAATGATGCCTTTGAAAAGGTAGGGGTTTTTTTGAGCTTGCTTCATTTGCTAGGCTCCCAACTCAGGGATACCTTATACCTGATCTACAGTCCTGCTTCCACTAAAATGCACTTTTAAAATCTAATTGTAGTTACCATTGAACTTGAAAATCATGAAAAATATTTTCTGATATTTGCCTGAGAAGTAGCAATCCAAAATACAGCAAAGGAATGTTACTGTAATTATTTACTGTTCTGCCTTCACCTTTAAATATAGATTTAAAAAAAAAATACCTATACATCTAAGAAAGACTATAAACTCACTTACCAACTTAATTTACCCTAAGCCCTTGAAATGTCCAGGTCTTGAGTGCTGGTCATCTTCCTAGTTATATGCTCAGATGGAAATGTGGATGGAGTCCAGTATAGGATTGTGGGGTTTTCTTTCAGTTGTGATAATCTTGTATCTAGAGTATCTATTTTACAGGGAGAGACATGAAAATATTTTGAATGTTCATCAGTGACTAAAATACAATGAAACTTTTCTAAACTCGTATATATCCAAAATTTATGATTTTTTCACATGTTGACATCAGAACAGAGCAGTCATGGTGTGCTGACAAAACCATGCTGTTCTTTCTTTTTTAAAAATAGTAAGCAATGCTTACTACACAGTTTTCAGATCTGATGGCTGCAAAAAAAAAATAGTTTCCATACTCCCTCCAGTACATTAAAATTATGATACCTCTGACTGACCCAAAATAATTAAAAAAGTTTTTTCACTGATTTCTTGTTTTGAAAAGGTATTAGAGATTCATCCTAAATAAATACATAATGGTATTAGGGTTATATTTAACTATCAGAGAGACTTTTACCATTTTTAGAGGACTCTGTGACTTACATGATATGAGTTACATAATGATATGAAAAACATTGGCTTTTATTTGTATCCACCGAAGTTTCCTGATGGATTTTAACCTTCTCTCCATAATAAACATGTGCTCTTTTTAGGATGGAGAAGTAAAACCTATAAAGCTCACCAAAAATAACTCACTTGACCACAAGTAATAAACACATCCCCCCACATTTCTTCTGAAAACTTAAACTTCAAGCTTATTCGTTGTTGCTGGATTTTTTTTCATTTCCCACTTTACTCTCTAGGAAGTGTACCTTAGGAATACTGGAAAATTACTATATAGACCAGAAATTATTTATGTAGATGAAACCAGAGGTGACATGAAAGGGCTACAGTGTTCATGAATCAGTGAACAGCAGTCAGTTCAAAAGGCTGATAAAAATCGTTATAAATAAATTCTGCTAAAACGCTCCTGTGATAAATTCTTCATTGTGTTAGTTAGATCTTCACTATCTCCCAGCTACTCCTTTGTGGTCCTGATGGCACTGAACAGTCTTCTTCAGCAGCTGCACACTTGCAGGACTGGGGAGAGAAAAATGGAACCATGTGGAAATTTTGGGGAGAAGGGTGAAGTGAAAACAAGTCTCTTTCCACAGCCTCCTTGAGAAGTAATTGCGGGGAATGAGAAGCTTGCTATGAAAAGGAGCTCCTCCACCAAAGCCAAAGGCCCATGGTAATAGAGGCATCTGAAAACCTTAATAAAATCAGTCAACAGAGTTCTTTTTAGTCCCTTGCAAACAACCTCAGTAACCTACCATAATAACACAGCGATGTAGACTGAGATGCATTTAAAATATAATAATTAATGGCTGAAGTCGTAAAAGCAAAAAAGTTACTGGAAATCTTATTAACACTTCTGTAATTACTTATTTCAAAAGTTATGTCAGTGACATGAATGCTGTAGTTAGTCAAGTTCTCATCAAAAATGTTTGAGACTTTTTAAAAATTGTTGATAAATAGATGTATGCATAGAAAACAGCATTGTAGTAATTATAGCTTAAATGGTCACACACAATTCTCTTCTGAGATATATGGTGCATATAGTCAGGAGTGTTAAAGTTCTCACCTGGATATAGCCACATTGCCAGCTGTGAGCAGAAAGATTCTTTGTTATTAATCATTCTCCCAGAAGACTGTCTAGGAACCATCAGTTGGAATCATTGTAAGTACAACTGGTCTGAAAACAGAATTTAATTTCTATTCCGTACACTATTCAGGTATTTCCCAGGATATTGTCATTCCTAATCTGAAGAATCACAGAATCATAGAACAGCCCAGGTTGGAAGGGACCTTGAAAGATCATCTGATCCAACCTTTAGAAAAGGTTGAAAGAAAAAAAAAAAAGATATCTCATTTTTCAAAATGTTTAATGAAACAGTATTTCCACATTTGATTCAGAATCATCCAAGCTTTATTTTGAAAGCATTGGAAAACGCTGAAATTATTAAAAATAGAAAAAAAGTTTATTAAGTATGCAACTGTAATCATACTACAATTAGTATGACTGTATAATGTAGAGAAAACTCAGTTGAAGCAAACAGTTTTGACATTACTACAGTAAATAGCAAAAGTAGATCTATGTTCTTGCATGTTTTCTAGACTAAATTCCACACAAATGCTTGCCATGTTCCTGCATTGTTTATTTTGCTCTCTTGCTGAAACTAAAGCACAGAGCAATGCATCAGTACCATGCTTTAGTTTCTAGAAATAGTCTTAATAGTCTTAAAATGTAGTAATAGTCTAAAAAGATGTATCTTAGGCTAAGAAAATTTTAGCATATGTTTAATTAGGTGTTCATGCTCTCCAACTTGCGTGTTTGAATATCCATAATCATGGAAGACTCTAATTCAGAACATTTAGCTAATGTGGAGACACTCACTGCACGGAGAGCATCCGAGTTTAATGCTCAGAGAGAAACAATGCAAAATATCACCACTGAGCAGCCATATGGGCTTTTATGCAATCTGATACTGCAGTCCCAGAGTCTCTCTGCCTATAAAGAATTGCATTAATGAGCACTGCTCATTTAGAATTTCCTTGTTTGAAGTACAGGTCATAATGGAAAACAAGCCTTGCTAGTTACCACTTTGCTCTGTATGTAATATGTACTTCGGGTATGTTAACTAAATAGAAGCAGGGTACATGTTTCTGAATGCTCTTTGCAGTTTTTCCGTATTGCACATTGAATTTCATATGTCAAAAAATCAAAAGATCTTTAAAATGCTTTAATATTGTTTATTTGCAATGATCACTTTGCAAAGATACTGTGGTTTAGCAAGGTCTTGCTCAGTGAAAAGCGGTAAGAGACTGTGATGCCTTTGATCAGCATTTTGCAATTTACTTTGTGTGTGGAGCCCAACTGAGACTAATGTCGTTCCAGAGAAAAGCGATAGTGATTGTTACCTAAGGTTGTGGTCACAGAGACGCTGCTCCTTTTTCTTATGTGCATAGTTTTCTTTGAGGACAAAAGCAGCAAATGTTTGCTCTGCCATTTGCTGATGCTCTCTTTTAGTCCAACTTAAAGTATCAACAACCTTTTGTCATGGGGAGTGCTCCAGAACGGTGGAGTAATCTCAGGCTGCATCACCATGTTGCCACTGTGTTAGTGATTTGTCTATGATGAAAGATGGAACTGTAAACTGAAAAATGATCGCTCCTTGTGACACTACTGGAGAATTTCCCTCTGGAGGAAAAAAGTTAATCTCAGCTTTCACACGTACTCAAAAGTGAGTATTTCCAGTCTATACTACCAGAAAAATCTACATTTTGATTTGAGAGTGAGATTATATTTCTAGAATTTCACTGTCTTCAGAATAGGGTGTAATTTGTTTTGTTTTGTTTCAGTGTTGGTACATGTGCATTTGCTGTTGGAAATAGTTAACTTTCCATTTTGTTGCTGGGAGAGAAGTATCTAAGTGATGTGAACCATGAACCCCTTAGGAAAATAGAAAATACATAGATTCAGAGCATCGCAGAGCACAAATTAAATATTTAGTGTACAGGCTTGATCCCTCCTAATGGAGAGTGTCTGAGGTAAGCATACCATTTCTAACATACAGTCAATTTAATTACTGAAAGAATGGGCAGCTAATGTAAGGAGACAATTCGGTGAGTATTTTGATATCATACAATTCCTTTGTCTGAAAAGTAGACTTTGTAATTGTGAAAATGCGTGGTCAGGGAATCCAGCTTCACTTTGCTGAAGGAATTTCTGATCGTACCAGAAGGCAATGAGGTGGACTGAAGTATGCACAGGTTGGTTTGCTTATTGGCTAGTTTATTGGCCTTTTGATGGCTGTGCAAGTGGGTATAGAATGAGAGGACTGACCTCTTTTGTAATGCTCGACATATGCAGGCAAAAGTATTCCAAATTTGACCTTTTGCAATGAGCTGCATACTCCCAAAATTTTTAAGAATTTTTAAGGAAAAAAAATCGTTCCTGCTATGGGGATGTTGGAGGGGGTATAGTGACCTAGTTATCATCTGCTAGCACTGTGGGGGAAGCAATGCAGAAGTTTGTTGTTTCACTGTGTTCCTTGGAGCAATGTTGTGTGCATTTACCTGCAGTATGGATTTACAGCTACTTAACTATGCAGTATTACTGTAAATACAAGTACTTCTTTACAGGTAGTTGTGTATTGCACTTTGTTTTAGAAATACCTGTTCTTCAAAAACAACTGTGTACTGTTTAAAGAAATTCTAAATCTAAAGATGAGTCTTTGTACTTTTAAGTATTCAATGTGAACAGAAACAGACCATGAATAACTGCATGCAGATCCATTCACAGATACGTTATACTCTGAGATGACAGGAAGACATTCCCTCTAGCAGACTCCCAACAGGCATTCGTCATCTCAGTTTGTCTCGACATTCCCTGGGTTCCCTCACATAGTTTGGACTCATTCTAAGAGTGGGCAGAAGTTTCCCAATATATTTAAAGTGATCTCAAAATAATTTGATGTCACTTCTGAAAATCAGAACCATCTGGGCATACATGTGCACATTAGCACACTGCACATACTAAGAAAACACTGATGCAGCCTTAACTATTGTCTCACTGCTGATTTGCCATTAATACACAAATGGTTCCAGTAAATGTCAAGGGTTTCTGGAAGAACATGGTTTGAGACCTATTAAAGGGGAATGTTCAGTGAGTCTCAAAGTAGAGGCCAAAAAAAAGAAAGGGCTGTGGGAGAATATATGCAGACATAAAGATGATGGAGAGAGTCCTAGAAGACACAAAATGAAAGGCAGGCAAAGATGCCCAAAGTGTTTTTGTGGTCTGGAAGGCAGCCAAAGAGGCATTGATTTATTAAAGAGCAGCATCACAGCTTCCTTTTCTTGATGTGATGGTGGCATTAGAGCTCCTCGAGCAGTCTCTGATTTCCTTGAGAATGAGGAATACGAATTTCAAACAAAACACCAAAATAAGATTCTGAAACCAGTTATTTCCCAGACCTATGCCACTGCCAGAGCATCATTTTGGCTCTGTACCTGACTGGAGGGAGGAAATTAGAAAAGAGGAGAGGAAATTAGAAAGGCAAAAGCCCA
>NW_009212989.1:361-1484 GCF_000690835.1 Fulmarus glacialis | reverse complement strand
ATTCTCTTTTTTTTTTTTCCCCTCCCCCCCTCCAAAATATAAATCTGATTAATTTTTTTCCTGTCTATAGAGTGAGTCAGAGAAGCGTTAGGAAGAAGCTGCAACTAATGTCTGTGAAGGGAGGAACATGAGGCGATAGTGAATGTGATTTGTTCCGCTGGATCTGACTCATCCAGCAGATTGAAACACCTGCATTTCTGGATGTGCCATTCATTTATTTCTGGTTGTTAAAAGAACCTGAAATAAAATTTAGTTACCCTTCCCCAATATTTACCTATACGCCGTGTCTCTGGGAAAGGTATATCAGAGAGGGGGAACGCATCTGGCGTTGCCGCCGCTCTTCTCCCCTGTACCAAGATGCCCAGAGAGACTGTTAAAGCTTGAAAGGACTGCAGAAAATGCATCACACCAACCGCGGAACTGCATAGGTTTTAATATAAGCGAATTAGTCGATTAAAAGGTCTCCCACTTTATTCATCGCCAGGATTGTTTTTCCTCTTCTCCCCTCCCCTAAATGAAGAGGACTAGGCGGCAGTGTCATTGGAAGGAGATGCTGAATAGAAAGAAAAGAGAGGCACTTGACAGCGCAGCCCTGTGAATACAGAGACTGTTTCCCTTTTAGCGAGAGACTGAGAGAGAGAGAGAGTGTGTGTGTGTGGTGGCTTTTCTTTCTCCCCCCCACCCCCCCGCTTCCTTTCTCTCCCCTGCTCTCTTTTTTTAATCTATGCGTCCAGCCATGGGTTGCCTGTTGATTTCCCCTCGGCTGGAGAGAAAAGCAAACTGGAATTAAACTGCATCGAGAAAAGTGCAGCTCCTCAGACACGCATACGCACACACGCATAGATACACGGAGAGAAAGGATGTGGTGGTGGCGGCGGCTACTGGCCTGTCTTAAAGAAACCCAAGTGTGCATCTGATTGATCACAGCCTGTGATTTCTCTCAAAATATATATTTATTGCTAATGATGACGGTCAGCTGGTGGGCTTCTTAATTTTTTTCCCCACAAAAGGACGAGTGGGAGGCTGGTAGTAGAGGGAGAGAAAGGAAACTACAAATCCGGACACTAGTTTTTGCTGGGGGTTTTTTTGTGTGTTTTGTTTTCCCCTCTTGCCCTGCAATCCT
>NW_009212989.1:0-227 GCF_000690835.1 Fulmarus glacialis | reverse complement strand
CTCCCTGAAAACCAACAATCTCGCGGTGCAATCAGACATTTCACTGCCTCTCACTGCACACGAAGAGGGCTTCAACAAGCTGAGACTTTTTTTCCCCTTCTGTCTCTCTCCCACCCCTCCACTCCATCAATCGCATCACAAGCGATAAGTAGCAAATAAGCTTTTGTACCCCTGCTTACAGACCTGTGGCCACCCCCCTTTCCTATGTATATATAAATACACATATT
>NW_009212988.1:0-11751 GCF_000690835.1 Fulmarus glacialis | reverse complement strand
AGCCCGGCTGGCAGCGGGTCCCCCGGCAAGCTCGGAAGTGACAGTGGTTTTTCTCTTCTCGTTTCCCGGCTCAGGGGTGCACCGAGGTTTTTAAGCTGACTCACAGCCCCAAGTAGGTCAGTATCTGCTCAGCTGGAGCCTGTCTCTGTCGGTGGCTTTTCGTATCGATAACCCATCTGGGAGGCTCCTGCGGAGTTTTGGGGCTGCCAAAGCGCTGGTTATTGCTCTGGGAGGAGGGCTTGGGGGATGGCTGGCTGGATTTGGTGGATGGCAGACTGTATTGGCAATATAAACAAAAAACAGAACTAAACAGAACCAAAACTGTCTAAGCTCTGCATTTAAATTTAGGGCCTAAATTCTGAAGGCGTCTCCTTGAACTAGAGTTGGGCTTTAGCTTCCCAGCGTCTCTGGGAAGTCTTGCCAGAGGCCGTTTGCATCACTCCAATTTTAAGACCTGGTCGTAACAAGCAAGAATCCATTGGAATTAACTGCCAGACTGGGAAACCCTGATGCTATCTTGGGAACAAGTATGTCAAACCGAGTAACTAGCAGCTCCTGAGTTCCCCAGGTTGCTGGGTGGGTGCTGCACCTTCCACGCGGGCTTTGCTCCACCAGTGGGTGGGTGCGTGCCCTGCCCATGCCGGCTGGGGGCGGGCCGCGGCTGTGCCGCCGGCAGCGTGTGCCAGGTGGGCAAGTCAAGGGGGAGCGGGAGTTACCTGGGGTTTGTGGAGCCGACTTGTTTGGTATCGTGTGGAGCCACCAACTCGCTGGGCATCCAAAAAATATCTGTGTGCAGGGTATGTAAAAAGTGAATGTAGTGTTTTGTCTTATGAGGCAACGCAGGGATGTTCATCTGAGTATTTATGTGCAGTAATTTTTGAGTGACAGCCATGTTTGAAATAGGAATTTTCCACTCTTTTCTGTAATAAAAAGAGTAAAACAAAATGCTGTGGAGAAAATGTATGAAGCACCCCTTTTCCGAGGGAACCTACTCTTAAACTGTGCTGCTGCCTGCTTGCCTTTAGTCTCCAGCATGTATGCATTTATGTGATAACGCTTCCCATCTGCAAACCCTTTCCTCGTGGCGGCTCAAGCTGCGCTAACGAACCGTTCCAGAAGGCTGAAGCATATGATTCAAAGGCTGCTGGTGTTCTGCTCTCCCCTGTCTTCTCTGCTTCAGGCATGAAGTCAGGAGGGACGCGTTACAAAACTGAGCGAAAATGAAGTCATTGGGCATTAATTTTGGGGCAGACCTGCACGCATTACAGCGATCCTGAAATGATCTGTGTTAGTGCTGGGCGAGGGCAGGGATTACGTATTGCTTGGGAAGCTTCCTTGAGCAGAACGGGGTCTGAGAACGCACCCTGCTTGTAAGAGCAGCGCTGGGCGTGCGTGAGAGTGCTTCTGGTCTGCTCGCTGAATGGGAGGCTGGAAAGGTGCAGCTTAGCTGCAGATGGGAATTCAGAATGAGTTTCATACTTTGTGGATGTTTTCTCATTCCTTCGTTTAAATTACATTTTAGAAAACATTTCCTTATGCGGTGTAGCTTGTTTGTTTGTTTTGCAAGAATTGTGAATTAAACACGCAAAGAGACTTTGGGATCATGGCCAAGGTTAGAAATGGTTCATAGGAAGAAAGCATTTTAAGTATGTGAATAATTCCTTTGACTTGAAGTTGAGGTTGTGTTCTCTTTTGTTTTTTGGTTTTTGGGTTTTTTGTTTGGTTTTTTTTTTCCCCCCAAGTTAGTGTCTAGCATGCAAACAAACATGCAATATATATAGCTCTTGTGACTGATAGCATCCAAAAGAAGTGCTTCGTGTTAGGGAGTAGTTAAAGAGCAATTGATTTTTTTTTTTCCTATCAAGGAATAGTAAGGGTTTTTGTTTGTTTGTTTGTTTGTTTTGTTCTTTTTTTGAAAGGACTCTTCTGCTCCAGAGGAACACTCGGCAGGTATGGATGCTTTTCTCAATATTATGTCAAATACCCAGTGCATGCCTACACTGTTGTGCCTTGGGGTTTTCTTTGCAGCACTGTGTTTAATTTTACTACCATCTCCCCGCCTTACCTCCCTTCCCTCATAAGCAAGTGAGATGGTGGAGGTAGAAGGGGAAGAAGTTCTGGGCAGGACAGTTGTACCAGAGAGCCCTTATAGCTCCTGCAGCCGTGGGTCTGGGTTTGCAGCAGCAGCTGCATGCCCCAGTCAGAACTCAGATCGGTTTTGCAGCCTTGTTGGTCCCGTCCGTCTGTGGAGCTACAGGGGGGCTGTCCGTGTTGGCTGCAGCCAGTCTGTGGGGCCTCTTCTCTCTAGAGCAGGCTCTTATCAGGGGTGGTCAGGATTGACCTGTTTTGGGAGAGTGGGGCAGGTTGATTACGAGCGTGGTGACCCCTCCCTTTGGCTCTGATGGAGCCAAGCACCCAAGCACTGAGCGTCGGGAGCCTTAGGGCAAGAGTCAGTGGTGCAAAATGAAACAGCGGCTGAGCCAGCGCAGTTCAGACCAACACAGTCACCTTCAGTGGTGTGCGAGGGCCTTGGGCGTTAAGACAACTGATTTCTGACTTGCAGAGACTGACGCCTCCTTCCCTGCACTATTATGGACCCATGCCTGAGTTGCGGGGCCCTGGCAATGGAAGACCTTGTCCTCTTTGTGTCCCTTCTTTTTTTTTTTATGGCAGAGCCTCTTAGGGCTTGGTTGTTTCTTTAAGAACTGCGTATCTGTGAGTTGAACAGTGGAGCCCAGGTTATTTGCATCCGGAATTAGATTTGCTTCTTGGATCTGATTAAACATTTAACCAAAAGCAAATAGAGAAGCACTGCTGTTGCATCCAGGTAGCCCGCGAGCAAGAAACCTGCCCGCAGTGCCTGCCTGGTACCTAGCCAGGTGGGGAGCCTTGCCTTCCACGCAGAGAGCCTGTCTTCTCTTCATGCACTGTGCAGGATGTGATTTCCCCAAGTAATGAACCAGATACTTCTGTAGTAGCAGCATGTGTATTTCTGTATTTCTCTTTTTTTTTTTTTTTCTCCTCCTTTTTTGTCTGTTGGCTGTAGCATGGCCTTTTGAGCTTTTTTTGCAAAGTCACTGTCCCAGGCTGACCTTTGTCCAGCTGTTCCCTCTCCGTTCTGCTTTCCTGCCCCTTGAAATCTTCTCCCCAATCGAGGTACAGCGCTTTGCCCGCATGAGCACATCTCTGGGAGCAAAGTGTCCCGTCCCTCTTCGGTGTAGGGCATCAAGAGCCTCCCGCGCTGTGGGGCACAAGGTGACACAGCCAGGCGCTAACACTGTCCTGTGGTGGCCTCTCTCCTCTTCCTCTGAAGGAGGCAGGTTGGGCTGTCCATACCCTTCCTTCTCTGGGGCCGTGGGCTGCGGGACCTGCTGTGCTCTGGGCCAGTTGTTCCCCTCCCTGGGCTAACCTGAGATTGCACTGTTTTGGGGTCCCCAGGTCCAGCGCAGCTGCGAGCTGTCTTCCTGCACACAGAGCACGAGCAGAGGAAGTCAAAGACAGTCACACAAGCCGACATGAAGGTGGAATTACTCCCAGCCCTCACAGACAACTACATGTACCTCCTCATCGATGAGGAAACGAAGGAGGCTGCAATAGTTGATCCTGTGCAGCCCCAGAAGGTAATGCTGTCTGCTGCCCTTGTGTGCCCTTGTGAGATCCTTCCAGGGCCACATCCACGAGAGAATTAGTCACACGCTGACTCAGGCATGGGGGAAAGGCAGGAAATACTGGCCATGCATAGGTACGGACAAGGCACTCTGCTTCTGGGCTCAGGCAGCTTGTCCCTGACTTCAAGCGTTATTGACCTGATTTTGGTTTTTGCCCTTAATGTGATGTAGTGCAGAAAAGAGGAATTGGGACTGAGGGCTTAGTCATGGGCTAGCTGGATCAGAGACATCGTGTCCTGGTCTGTAACTACAACTTGGAGAGGGATGAGCTCTCTGCAGAGTTGCTGGTGTGGCTGTCTGAAACCTTGGAGCAGTTGTGTCCGGGTTGCACCAGGTGTGCTGTTGAGACATTTCATGTGAGTTGTAATGCTCTTGCTGTGTCCTGTGCCTGCAGGTTTTGGATGCAGTCAAAAAGCATGGCGTGAAGCTGACCACCGTCCTGACCACACATCATCACTGGTAACTATCTGCTCTAGTGAGATCCCTCTTTCCTCTGCATAAACACAAGCAGTCAAGAATTGTTGCTTTTCTGGATCAAGTTGGTCTTCCCTGAGCAGGAGCTTAGGTGTGAGGAGAAGGATCAGAGCTCAGGAAGTGTTCCCTTGGGCTTGCTATGACCAGAAGCATTGTCTAGACTGCAAGCTCTGTGTGTCAGTGCCTTTAACCTTTAAAATGCTGACTTCTTCCAGGTGGCCAGTGAAATAAATGCGTGTGAAGGTAGCTGTGGAGTGCAGGAGGGAGCACACTCATACTGAGGTGCTAGGACATGCCTGTAAGGCGTCCTACTCACAGTCAGCAGTTGTGGGAGGATTACCTGGGTTGCAGATTAACTCTGCCAGGGACGTAAAGATGAATGTTTTGCTTTAGCAGTTCTGCAGCGCTGAACCTGAGTAACCTCTCCTGTGGGTCATAGTGGACCCGCCTCTGTGGCTGGAGAGCCAGCCCTGATCTGGCAGGACCAGCACCGCGAGTAAATGCTGAGCTGTTTGGACATCTGTGTGCCTGCTCCACAGTGTCTTGTGGGACACTAAATTACATACCTCCCAGTTATCCCAATCTCTCCCTGTCCTAGTTGCTGGAGAGTTGACTGTGAGCCCCTAAGGCTGGTGTTTCCCAACTAGGTATGAATTTGTGGGGGGTTGTTCCCCCCTCTCACTGCCCTAGTTACTGGAGAAATTATCTCCACTCGTGTTGATGTGGCATATCCTTTGATACAAGGACAGCGTTAGATACTGGGAGAATAGCTGATCAGAAACGATCATCTGGAGGTTACCATTCCAATATGAGTTACAATAAATTTGTCTTCATCCCTGCCCAAATCCATTTTTCTGACCTTCCAGGGACCATGCTGGAGGAAATGAGAAGCTTGTAAAGATGGAGACGGGGTTACATGTGTATGGGGGAGACAGCAGAGTCGGAGCACTGACACAGAAAGTATCTCACCTTACATCACTCAAGGTAAAGGGAATGAGCTGCAGGACTCGGTTGGGGGCATCTCCCGTCTGCGTCACAGATTTAAAGCTCGACCGGTGTGGTCCAACTTGAGTTAATATTGTGGTCACAGCTCTTTTACCTTTTAAGATCTCTCAGATGTAGTTGATAGTTTAACTACAGCTTTCGCCCTTTTCCAGCCCTGTGAACCATAACCCCTCTGTCTTGTTTTGGCCCGTGATACTTCGTTGATGAGAACATTGGCATGGCTCAGCCACCTGCCTTGCCTGGGGCATGCTGGGTGTCCATGTGCTCCTTGATAGCTACCTTAACTGGGGTGGCGACATGTGAAAGGACAGGGCTTGTGCTCTGCTTAGAGCCTAGTTAGCACCGAACAAATGCAAGTGGTCCTCTCTGAACGACGGCTGAGATAGAGTGAAGAGAAAGTAGGCCAGCAGTGCTAGTTGCCTGCATTGCTTTTCCAGAGCTAAAGCAGCAAACCTTGTTGAAATCTGGTTGTTTGTTTCCAGACGAGCTGGCAGATGACATAAACTGCTGTGAAATGTGCAGGCTGGCATGAATGTCACTGCTAGTCTTGCACCTTTGGGGGGGCGGCAGCAAAGAAGGGAGCACAGAAATACACGGGAAGGTGTGCAAATTAGGGCTGTGGGGGAAACATCCCCTTGGCCTCAGGAATGTGTTTAATCCTTCCCTTTTTGTGAGTGTCATCCACTTCTTCCCTTCAGCTTCATTTTTGTTTGGAGCTTTTTACACTTGATTAACTTTGTTTAGGATTTTGTGTTGCTCTGGATCTGTTTGCTCTTGCTGCCAACCAGACGCGGAGTCATTCTGCATGTAAATGAAAGAATCTGGCAGTTCTCTTTGTCACAACACCTGCTAGGAGGAAACAGCTCCCTTCCAAGTCCCTGCCATAAAACTCTCTTGTTGGACTCTCCCAGGAGCAGTGCTGATGTTTACTGGCCAGCTATGTGAGAATTTGCCTGTAGGACTACTAGACCATTGTAATAGTTGCAATTCTTTTCTAACCATACAAATGCTAGCAAACAGTAGCTAAAGCTCTAGTCTTCTGCCTTCTTCTCAGGTGGGATCTCTTAATGTGAAATGCCTCTGTACGCCGTGTCACACTTCTGGACACATCTGTTATTATGTGACTAAGCCAAATAGCTCCGAGCCACCTGCTGTTTTTACAGGTGAGGAGTTGGGAGGTTACATTGCCGGCAGTCTGTGTTGCAAGGAAATAAGCTACCCCTCTGCCTGTGTGCTCCTGACTCTGGATGTGTATTCATCCCTTACTGCCAGTGCAGCTGGTTAACATCCACATCTTGCCCCCTTACCAAGAGCTACCAAGTAGTAGTTGTAGATGAAACTGGTGAAACCCCTCTGGGTTGTAAACCATTGCTGGACACCCTGCAAGCAACATCAAGAGCGAGCCCTGGATGAGTCCTACATCTAGCATTTTCTTCCTTGAAACAAGAGCTGTTGTTTTACTGTCTCAGGCCAAACTGTGGCTTGATTCCAAAACCTGTTGCTTTTCCATATATCTGTACTCATATCTGTAAAAAAACTGAGAGAAGAGAAAGTAGGGGAGTAAGAGAGGGCTGGTGCTCCACCTCTGGTAGCCAGGTTCTGGATCCTGTTTTGGAGAGTAGGGTTCCCCCCTCCCTGGGGCTGTGCCCAGTCTCCCCAGACTGCCATATCATCCCTCTCCTGACGGGCGTTCTCCAGAGCTTGCACCAGCTGCTGCATGGAAGAAGTAACGGCTTAAGCAAGGATTTAGGGAGCACTGGGAAGAAAATGCAGAGGCGACTCATCTTTGTTCAACCTCATAGGAAAGAGAACAAGTGTTCCTTGTCCACTCTAGAAAGAACAAGAGGGGACAGCAGACTGCCCACAGGCAGGGAAGCGCTGGCGTGGTTTGCCTGGCGAGGCTGTGGGGTTTCCTGCATTAGAAGTTGCATTTGCCGCGTGGGTTTACGTAGCACTGAGCCCGCATGGGGCAGCAGCGTAGCCTGGCTCTCCCCGTGCCTCCTGCTGAGCTGCAGCGAGGACAGCAATGGCAGGACTGAGCCCTTGGGGACCGTGTGCTCACGCTTCGGTGTGAGGAGCCTTGTCTGGTCCTGATGCCGTGTCATGCCTCCCTTGCAGGTGACACGCTGTTTGTGGCTGGTTGTGGGAAATTCTTCGAGGGAACCCCGGAGGAAATGTACAGAGCGCTGATTGAGATTTTGGGCAGCTTGGACCCTGAAACGGTATGAATCTCTTCTTTTGTGCTAATAAGTTAAGCGGCCAGAAACTACTACAGACATCAAAGAAACCGTCTTCCTAATAATACTGTTGTTCAAAGAGAGAATTTCTCGTGTTGAAGGAATGAATGCTTACATCAGGAATTGTCTTTGACGCTGAATAGCTGGAGTCCTCTGGGAAGGAAATACCTACCCCAAATATGTTTGTGCTTTGTGGGGAGAGAGTAGGGGCTGCTTATTAAAATAAAGGCTAGAGAGCTGGGACGCCTGGGCTCTTTCATCAGGCTTGCTGTTAAATTGGCAGATAGTACTGGCTGATAACTCCTGGCACTTCTCCTGTGCGTGTCTCCAGTGGAGAGTGTCGTGTGTCCTGGAGGGTTGACTCCCTCCTGTGCCTCCTGTCCTGCTGTGCCATAACATTGATGATGGTACCTGGCACTCCACCTTTGTACCTTCAGAGTTACCCAGTGTCACTCTTCCTTTCTGTTCCTAGAGAGTTTACTGCGGTCACGAATACACCATCAACAATCTCAAGTTTGCTCGACACGTTGAACCCAATAATATCACTATCCAGGAAAAGCTTGCTTGGGCCAAGGTAAGCCGGTTCATCCTTTCCCTAGGCTTGCTAGATGCTGTCATGGAGGCAGAGCCTCTCTGAGGAGGTAGAAGAGAGAGGACAATGTTGGGGAGAAAGAGGGGCTGCGGGAAGGGGGTTCAGAGCCGGGAGCTGTAGTATGTCTTGCGTCCAGGGGAGCGATGTGCTGGGGAACAGGGTTTGTGGGTGGCCCAGGGAAGATGGTTTGCTGTCTGGCGGAGATGTGACCCTCCCTGGAAACTTCTTGGGATAATTACAGGCTGATGTCCACGTCTGTCTGGGAGGCTCAGCTCTGTCCCGAGTCTCTCCCTGTGCACCTCAGTGCTTGTCTGGCTGTGTGCATGGCCCTGGGAAGGGCCTGGCCTGAGGAGCAGCTCAGACAGTTAGGTGCAGCACTAATCCTGCATGCTTAATATACAGGACATTTCTTGTTCACCAAAACATTCCTCATCCGGCAGAAATATCTCCCTCGTTACAGGCAAAGTATGACAGTGGTGAGCCAACCATACCCTCCACCATTGCAGAAGAGTTTACGTACAACCCCTTCATGCGAGTGAGGTATGGAGGAGACGTGGGTGTGGGAATGGTCCTTGTGTTTGGAGGGGGGATGTAGGAAGGAGGAGGTCTCCAAAAAAAGAGCCGTAAGCAGGAATTACTCTCCTGCCTCGCACATTCCTGTTGCGATGCCTTCAAGGCCCTCCTTAAAACATCTGCCTTCCAAGAATAAGTACAATAAAATGTACTTGCTGTCCTGGCGGAAGCTTGCTGCGGTGAAATTTGAAGGTGTTGGAGAGCATCTCTGCCAGTGCTAAAGTCCCTGACAAACTTCAGCAGCCAGAACAAGCTTTCTTGTGTAATTATATTCCTTCATCAAGCAGAGTTTGGCAGATGGGCATGGCAAAAGATGCTGTTCAAGGCACAAGAGTGTTTGCAATTTCCTCTTGCCAATGAGCGTTTAAACCAAGGGAGCTGATAAGCCTGTGCCAAAGCCCTGAGTCTTTGATCTTTAAGTGCAACGTTTCCCCTTGACGCAAGCGAAACGTGATAGTAGTGACTTCATATATGAGATTTTTATCTTGCAGTCTTTGCATTTGCTGTCCCTGGTGTTCCCTCCTGGCAGGGAGAAGACAGTTCAGCAGCATGCTGGGGAGACCGACCCCATCCGAACAATGGGGGCCATCAGAAAAGAGAAGGATAACTTCCGAGTCCCGAAGGACTGAGCACTCTGCCTGGATCACTTTAATGTCAGTTTAAGTGTAATTTAGACTATTCAGATGTTTTAGGAGTTAAACTTTCTGTTGTGGTTGAGACAGTCATATTTAGGTTTTTATTTTGTTTTAATTAAGGAAAAAAAAGCACTTTGCCCTTCTTGAGATGTTCTACAGCATATTTATATTATGATGAAGAATATTTATCCTTCTATTGCTGGCTCTTAAACTGTCACATGTGTCACATGCAGATCATTTTACAGGTTTTGGTACGTGGCTCAGTCTGGGGTGGGGAAGGGTCAAACCTTGAGGTCTAGGAAAAAGCTGTTATTTTTGTAGGAGCCAGATGCAAATGCACACAGTGGGACTGGGGCCCGAGATGTCTTCGTTTAAAACAGAGACAAAATGCAGTAACTACATTGCCAGCTGAAGGTTTGAACTTTTCTTCCATGCTACTACTTAAACAAACACTTCTGAGTCTGTTGCTTCTGGCTCCACTAAAACCAGTTCTCAGTGACAGACCTGCTCTGCCACCACCAGTTCAGGGCTTAGTTTGTGAAATACGCAGGGTGGCCTGGCTCTGGGAATGGCACACGGGGACTGTCCAGCTTTTCTCTCTGACATTCCCTGTCATGGACTACAGTAACTTTTCCAGGCAGCATGCTGGCTTAGAGATTGCACTGTTGCTTATACCCTTTCACTCTTAACTTAAGCCTGTTTGCATGTACCTGCTTACTGCTCTTAAGTGTGATCTGTATGTTACTTGTGTTAGTACCACACAAAGGAAGAAGGGATTTGTCTGCTGGTTCAAAATCCTGAGAAGAAACCACTTACCTAGTGACTAACTGCGTGTCTAACAGCTGAGCAGCGATGAGACTCCTCCAACAGATGCCTTGCTGCCGATAGCCAGAGCAGCTGCTTTGTACCTTGCTGTGAGTAACGTGGCAAACGAGTGTTTATTAGCTGGGCGCTGTTCCCCAGCGAGAGAGCAACTGTTCTGGTGAGCACTGGCAGTAGCCGTGCTGGGCCTGGGAGACTCCAGCTACGGGAGATGCCGTGTGCTGCTGCGGCTGATCACCCACCCTGCAGCCTCTGCCTGCTCCAGCCCCTCTGCTAGAAAGGCCGCAGAGGTGATGTTATAAATGGAGAGGGTGTCCACGTATTGCCAGATTAAACAGGGCTCAGATCTCAGACCTCCTGAGAAACCACATTAGCCTGGCACCTTTCTTTTTCTTGGTTGGTCCATGGGGCTTAAAAGCCATCTCTGTTCTTGGAGTAGTGCTGTATGACCCCAGTCTGCAGCCAGCTTGAAAACGGCAGAGAGGGAACTTCCCCTCGGCCTGTTTTTCTGATGAGGAATAGTGTGTCAAATGAATGGGATAAACTGGGGGAAAATAAATCCAGGTTTTCAGAGAGTGAGTCACCCCGCTCCTGCACTTCCCATCCTCCAGCTTGGTGTCTTTAAACAGGAGATGTGAGTGAAGGGTGGTAGGACCCAGCCTTGCGGGCTTGGCATCTGTGTCTTTAATGCATCTTCCTCCTAATTATACTTTCTTCCTTGTTTCTTGGTCTCAGCTGCATACTGCAGATCTGCTCAAGTACAAGAGATTTTCAAACAAATGTTTTGCAGCTGAAACTAACAAAAGGTTCAAACGATTTTGGTTTCCGTTTCTCCCCCTCTCCCCGGTGCATGTTGGTAAGTAATGCCACGATGGAGTCCGTAACCACCTGGGTGTCACCGGTGTAACTTTGGTCTGCTCGTCCAACCAACACGCTGAATGGCAGTGTATGAGCGGGATTTGGTGTAGCACCATTTCTTTATTTGCTTTAAAAAGGTAAATTTTATGTAGTTCAGAAAGAAAAGTGGTACCTAAAACTTTACTGCCTCCTTAACTTGAATGCTGTGCTGCTACAACGGAGCATGACTGTACTGATGGCTGTTTGACAAATGAGCAAATAAATAACAGCTGTAAACCGAGCATCCCTGGGGCGGTCTGGAAGAAGGGGGTTTCTTTATCTCACAATTTAATTTTTTTTTTTTCTTTTGTACTAGCGACTGAAGTCAACCAACTGGAAGGGTCTTTCTACCTAATCCTGGGGGAGAGCGGGTGGCCTTTTGGGATCCTCTGGGGCTTTATTCAAGGTCTTGTTACAACTGTATTTTCTTTTTGAAAGAAGAACGGAGCATGTTCAGTGCTTGTTTCTTGCTTGCAAGCGCCGTTCTCTCCTTCACAAGTGGCATTTGGGGGACCACGGTCAACCCTGCACCGGGCTGGGAAGGGAGCCGGGGCACGGCCCTGCACCGGGCTGGGAAGGGAGCCGGGGTACGGCTCCGCTCCTGCCGGCCCTGCGTCTTTGGTGCTTTTTGGGCTGGAGGGTTCGGAGCTGTCCCCGGAGCTCTGGCTTGGTCGTGCACGAGACCCTCCCAGGACCCTCCTCCTGCTACACAGCAGCACCGGTGTCCAGGGCTCATCTGTACCATCCTGTGTCGCCGATGTTCCCGGTGCCTGGTGGGAGCCGGCACCCCCAGCCCTCCCAGGGACGGGGGAGCCTTGTCCCGCTCCTTTTGGCACGTTGGTGGTGGG
>NW_009212987.1:0-1783 GCF_000690835.1 Fulmarus glacialis | reverse complement strand
GAGCCTTCCTACCCTTGAGCAATTGATTGCCAGTCAGGATTTATACATTTAGAGAGCACCTCCTCAAGTAATGATGGATTTTACATTTTACCTTAACACAGAGTATCTTTATTATCTTATTGCTGGGATGAGTTTCCAGAATGTGCATCGTAACAGCCCAGAACTTTCTCAACCATTTAAAAAGAAGATGGAGGAGTATATTGTAGCCTGTAGTATTTTATACTGGAGTAAAAACGTAATAATATGTGCAAATCATGGTAATAGAATAACATCGGGTTTAGCTCGCAAGAATTCTTGCAGTATTTGAAGACATGCACATGCAAAATTGAGGATCTTAATGTTTGGATGAACTCCATAGAAGCGTATTAGAGGATTAAGGGTAACTTTGTTCGAGTGATCTATTGATAAGATTTTGGGTTGTTTTTTTTTTTTTTTTTTTTTAAAAGGCTACCAAATCCTCTTTTATGGTTTTGGAAACATAATTTAACCTAGAATTAAAAGATTAAGCTAGGTCCTTGCTTTGTGCAAGTCGTCTCCATAAATACCTTTTGTGAGGCCACAACAGTCTGGTAGTAAATCAGTTTTATTGTTACTGCTTTTGCTCAACTGTCATTGATTTGGTGTTTAGCAGGGAGTAAAAAGTAGAAAATTGATGTAATATTGCCACCAAATATTCGTATAACATGTATTGTAGGAATATATTTGCTGTATGGCTAATTCTACAGCTCCTACTATTTCACAGACACTGGACTTCTATCTTTTTTTGTCAAAAAATATCAAATTCAAGTTGGGTTTTTTTGGAGTGCACCCATTTTGAAGTGCTAACCTTCTGACTTTTCTGATTTTCCATGGAGTGAATGTGACCCTTAGTGATTTGTATCTTATTAACTCATTTCAGTTGTGTGCTTACCTTCAAGCTCCTTTCCTTCTGTATTTCTAATGGTGTTTGCCTTTATATTCTTGTTCTGAAAATGTGAATACTAATCAGTTATCACTTCAGTGTAATATTTCAAAGCTTAACATATGTTGTTGATTAATTCCCTGGTATTTGAGACGGTTAATTTCTTCTGTCAGTGTGATAAAAGGAATGTGATAGAAGAAATTAAGCCCAAAACTTAAGAAAGGAGGCTAAAATACTTGGTTTTAGTACTGTATATTTCAAGCTTGTTGGATGAGTTAAAGCATGCGCAGTACTGAATGCTTCAAACGGCAAAGCGGAACACATCTTTCCCCATACATTTGTAGCATCAAGGGTTTGGTAGCGCATGAAATATTTGTACTTATCTGTATGTATTTATACTAAATTGATAGCAGAAGAACGACACCTGAGACAGTACTGATTTGACTATACGTTTAAAGATGGTATGCCCTTCACAGAAGCTAAAAGTTAATATTGGAAGTTAGGTGTTTTCTTCATCCTTGTCTGTTACTGGAGGATTAGATAGGCTTTTTAATAGATATTTCTGTTAATAGCAATAATTCACCCAACTGAACCCTGGGGAAAAAAACCCCAACACTTCTGGAGGATGTCTGTTCCTTCGGTGCTGCACCTCTCCTCTCCTTCTGTCTGTGACTTTTTTTTTGTTGTGTGGGGTTTTTTTTGTTGTGGTTTTTTTTTTTTTAATCTAATGATGGTGGAAGAGAAGTTGCACAAAATGAGAATAGGAGATTGTTATTAAGAGGGGCTAAAGAATGAAAAGGCCCCAAACTGGGAGATTGGAGCTGCTCTTGAGGCCGGTGTTGGGCGCGGGTGCCCGGGCGCTGGTACTGGGGGCTGCAGGTG
>NW_009212986.1:23373-34566 GCF_000690835.1 Fulmarus glacialis | reverse complement strand
AGGCAGGCACGACGCCCGGCTGGGCCGGGAAGCCCTCGTTGCTGCACCAGGGAAGTCCTGAGCTTTTAGGGAACCACGCGACAGACACTTGAGCAAAAACGGGGTTTAAAATCACTGCTGCCACCACTTTATTTACCTTGTGTTTTTGAAATGCAGTGGGAGAGGCTTTCAGGCTTTTCTCTGCAGTCCTGTAGAGCAAAGACCATTTAAAAGCTAATAAAGAGCAACGCGCGATCTGGACAAAAACACCTGGCTCTGAGAGGCTTGAGTAGAAACATGCAGAAGCACAAGATAGATACTACAGATGTGGCAATGACAAGGGGAAAGATGCTCCATACGCTTCCCCGGAAGAGCAGGCAAGAGCCCATTTGCAGGCGCTGCTCCCTGGGGCAGGCTCTGCCCCACAGGCAGAGTGTAACCCTTGACCGCGGCAGGAATAAGGGCCCACGGGCTGCAGACTCACAACATGCACAAGAGACAAATCTGCCTGATGAGTCCCCCCCCAGTCTCCATCATCTGATCGGATCAGAGGAAATAACTGGCTCTGCCAGGATTTTTCATGTGGTATCATGCCCTGACCCTGCCTCAACAGGGACTGGGTCCAATACATTTCCTTTTTTTCTATTTAAATAGGATTGCTTTTCTTAGTCCACTAACAAGCAAAACATACCAAGTCCTGTGCTGCCATTACTAATGTCTGCCATGTGTTTTAAAACCCCCAGTGAGGCTGGCTTTGTCCCAGCATCATCTTGCCCTTTGCAAAGATGTTTAGCTAGGGGCATCGTAGGAGGTTAAGCAGGCCACAATTATAACTGACATTGAGAACATTTATCACAGTAGCTGTATCTAAAAGCACACGTGCAATGGGGTTTAGACATTTGCAAAATCAAAATCTAGAAGTTTGTATGCGGTGAATATAAAGGCTGACTTTAGCCT
Source organism: Fulmarus glacialis (assembly GCF_000690835.1). NCBI lineage: Eukaryota > Metazoa > Chordata > Aves > Procellariiformes > Procellariidae > Fulmarus > Fulmarus glacialis. The sequence continues at coordinate 33,630 of NW_009212986.1, read as the reverse complement.
AACCTGAAGTCCCTCTGCCAGTCTCAGGGGCTCACAAGAATCTCCATCATCTTCCTTTAAAAAAAAAAAAAATTTAAAATCTAATCAGCAGACAAGTCCATCCCAGCTTGAAGAAGATGCTGGATGCCTTGAGATTAACTTAGCCTGACCACCAGCTTCCCAAAGCAGAAGAGTCTTTACTCGCCCGTATCTTCCCACTTGGTCCCAATTCCTGAGCACAGCAGCATCTCTCTGCCCGGTGCAGCCAGGGTACAACTTGTGTAGTACCTTCCGGACGGGTGGGAGGTACCAGGCTTTCTCCCCATGTGGAAGCTCCTTGCTTTTCCACACAAGGACGTGCGAGCCTACGCCCCAACTGAGCTCCCCCACGGGAAGCGGTAGAGAAGAAGAGGAGGAGGAGGAAGCTGCACTGCACGTCTGCTCCTATAGTGGTACCCGTGGCCTGGGGGAGCAGAGCAGCAAAGGGCCACCGACCGCTGACGAGCAGCCAGGGCTTTCTGTTTCCACATGACCTAAATCCAGATTCAGATAGTGGTTTATTAAGAAAAGGCAGTACTGCTCCATTGCTCTCCAAGTCAAACCGCTCTCAGGGCCACCCCTGTTCTCCCCTCACCCTTTGGGCTCCTGACACATTTCTCAGTGCACCAATTCCCAGGGAAGAAGTTTGCTTTAGTGCAGCACACCAGGCCAACCAGCGTGGATGCAGACAAGCTCCCTTGCCGCAGCTACAACCTGCAGCGTGCATTGCCCTCCCTTTCACTGGGGCAGTGTTTTCTCTGCTGAAAAGATCCCAGCTCTGGGATATTTCCAAAGCAAAAAGCTTTGCACAGTTGGAAACTGAGGGGCTCATTTCCATCCTTGGCTCTGCTGGCTTCAGAGAAAGAGAGAGATGCAGAACTGCTCCTGGTATCCCCTTCCCGGGGCCACGGCAGCGCCAAGGACACAGCCCCAGACACGCTTTCGGCAGAGCACCCTTTCTCCTTCCTCCCTGCAGGCCTGCCAGGACTAGGCAGCTCTGCGGCAGCCCTTTGCCCTGGGTGTGGCGAGCGAACCCCGGCAGCTCGCACGGCGTGTGCCGGCACGCACCGCGCTACAGGTGGCTCCGGCTCACCGCCACTTGCCTTTCCATCGCGGGAGGCTCCTGCCCAGACGAGGCTGGCTGAGGTTTTCCAGCTGGCTTTTTGGCAGGGAGGCGGCGTTGCAGACGCCGCTGGACTTTCTCCATTCGTTTCTCCCCATTAGTAACCAAAACAGCTGCTCCAGCCTTAAGCCAGGGTAAAGCCCGATGGTGAAGGCAGTGGTAATTAGCTGTGCTGGCAGTGCACCCAGTGAAGCAAAATGCCTGGGTAGTCATCACGGCTCATAACCAGCCTGTGCCAGTGGGGAAGCTGAGGTGTCCCTGATCCTCTTCTTCCTCCCTCCGAGCTTCCCTTGACTGTCAATTAGTTGCCTCCTTCCTGGAAGAATTAAAATAAAAAATAAACTAAAAGGCTAACAAATGCAGAGGAACACACTGTCGTCTCCCTGCCGGTGGAGATGTGTGCCTGAAGGGGGGCATCCCATTTCCCCCTCGCCGGGGTGCACGCTGGCAGCCAAAAGGCAGGGGTAAAGCGGGGCTGGCCTGGGGTCGGGCAGAGGGTGCAGCTCCCCGGTGGTGGCACAGCTAGCCAAGCTCACCCTCAGAAAGGGACTGTTTTGCTCCACGCTGTTTTGGGGGCAGTGGGGCAGTGCCAGCCCCCTGACAGGGTCTCTCCAGGCTGGAACAGGGCCAGGAAAAGCTGCTCCGGGAGAGGCTGTCACTCCCTTAATCAACGGCAACCCGTCTCCAAGGGATTTTATGCATCTGACTCCCATTAAAACCAGAGGGACGCCGACCTAAGGGACTTGGCCAGCGTTGTGGTTGACGCCTGCAGGCATCTGGGACTGCTCCTTCAGATGCCACCTCCTTCCCTCTGTCCTGCCCTGCAGAGGGGCCGGGCTGGGGGGATGCACCGCAGCACCCTGCCACCTCCCTCCAGCTGACAGCCCAGTGCATGCTCTAAGGCACCCAGAAAAAGCCCCACAGGGCTTAGAGGCAGGCTGTTTCCACGTAAAAATCCCAGAAATGTGCTCTGAGGTGTGCCGCGAGGGGCCCTCGTACATGCCACCAGTTTGTCCCCTCTGCGAGCTCAGGGGCAGGGCTCTCCCTCTGCTCGACTGCTCTGAAGCAGCCGGTGTCACACTTTGGCGCGAGCATCACAGCAAGATGGTACGGATTCCCAGAGAAGGGCCTGACCTGCCGATCAGCCCCGAGGCGAGCGCGCAGCAACCCCGGCTGCCGCTGCGTCCCTGCTGCTGTTTGCGAGTAATTAACAGGGACGTGGGACAGAGTGAGGCTGGGCGAGGTAGGTGACCAGAGGCAGTAAGGATGGGATCTCAAGCTATTTCAGCATTTTAATGCGGCTCTTTCTTCACTTTGGTCACAGGGACGGTCGTGTGCCCGTGCATGTGTACCTACCTACACAGGCACACACGCTTGCCTACCTGCACACGCAGGCTCACAGGCGCACACGTGCCTGCCCTCTGCCTGCACACACGGGCACGTGTCTGCGCACACACATTTACAAATGCAATCTTCGTTTCTAATTTTCATGGTGAAAATTAGCCACTTTTCAAGGGAGGGAGCTTTCAAACCACTACATCCACCAAACTCACCCCAGCCCAAGCCACGTACAGACATGCTCGTAATTCTTTGCATTCAAAAATGGACTACAAAAATGAGAAAGGAGACGACAGTAACGCACTGCTGCTCATGCAATGCTTTGCTAACCTAATCCCACCGACCTCTTGGTACCACAGCAGTTTGCATGTCTCCCCTTAAGCTACTCCATCCCAGCTCCCTGTGGTCTATCAGAGCATCTGGACGGCTAAAAGCTGCCTCGGGGTGTATCCCTCGAGGCTGCCAAAGGTTCGAGTCAGACATATCACAGCACTGCCGCAACCCTGTAATCCACTCCCATGAGATACTGCTGCTGTCAGAAAGAAATCAAATTTCGGCTGCAAAAGAAAGAGGAATAAATGTCCTCTTGCAGAGCCACGAATACTGGTATGGTTGTCCCTGTTCAGGTATTACCAACCCAATAAACACAAGCTGGATCAGACCAGCATTCCCCAAATTCAGTGTTTTGCCTCAGAGTTTCCCATGTTAAAAGCCTAAGGAAGAATCAAAATATAATCCTGCTCTAAGCAGTTAGGAAATAAAATGCTCATAGGAAAAATGCCTTCTACATCCTAGTCACTTAGCACAGTGTTCACATTACCTATAATAAATATTTAAATATTGCCAGAATCCTACACTGATCTTAACAGTTACCATTTTTAAAAATATTTACATATACATACATATTTTTTATATTTTTATATATACACACACACATACATATATATGTGTGTGTATATATATATACATGAAAACCCTTGAAAGCATTTATTTGATCAGTGTAAAGACATGCTGCCTTTGGATTCTGCTTCTGCCTCCTGTTGTGGCAGAGTAAGTTGTATTTACCTTCTCTCTAGGAGTCACATGAGATATGGGATACAAACTCATAGTTTCCTCTACAATGCTACTTGTTGACAACAGTTCTAACCCCATCCCATCCTAACAACCCAAATCTAAACCCAGCAGCAAGGACTTGGGTCCAAAATGGTACGTGCGGCTGCTGCTGCTGCTCCTGCACAGAGCCCCACCATCACCAAAAACTGGAGGAGCTGGGAGTAACTTAGTTACTTTTGACCTTACATCTTTGCAGGCGTTTATTCCTCCTGCTGTCCCCCAGCTGCCTTCCTCAACACACTTTTAAATAACTTTCTCTGCTGATGCAGCGACAGCCTCAAGTTTACACTAAAGGGCAGTCTTTAGCCCATAGAGAAGGTATTTACTAATTGTTTCTTACATACATTGCAGACATATGTGTGCACACCCAGAGTCAGTGGTCAGTCGCAGTGCTAGACTGCTTTTACAAGCAGCAACATATCAAGCCTCCTCCTGCCCTTCTGCTGTTTTCCCAAGCTCTATTTGTTTTCCCAGCTTTGCTCTAAGCCCTAAACATGTTCCAGATTAACAAAATTCACCAGAGACCGAGATGCAAGGGGCAAAAATTTCCAGCCAAGCAGACCACAACCCCCAGCAAAGCTAGATTTATTTATCTCAGCCAAAAATATCCCCTTGCCCCCTCCCAATGCTGGTGGGTGCCAGGGGCTCCATGCCGAGCCCCGGCCGCTCCTCACCAGCCTTGTCCCATCAACGTGCCAGAGGATTATGGCTTCCTCGAAGGTCTCCCAAGTGGCTTTAATTCTCTTCCTTGATCAGATAATGAAGCTCCTCTGCCAATAGCGAGCAACAGGAGCGGACCCAGATGGGGAGAAGATGTGCTCTCGGCACTGGGCTGCAGGAGGGTGCTGCCGCCGAGCCCCCCAGCAGGGCTGCCTGCAGGGGCAGTGAGCCCCTGCACCTCATCTCCCTAGAAAGTTTGATTTCTGGAGAGGCCTGTTTTGGGGAGAGGCGCAGGCCAGCTCTTGCAAGATGCTGGGGCTTTGGGAGCAGCTCTGCTGCTCCCCACAAGAGGATGGGAGGTGAGTGAAGCAGAGGAGGAAAGTCATTGCTGCTGCTGGAGAAACCTGCCAGAAGCCCAGAGCCAGCCTCAGTTTTTGGGTTTGCCCCCCCCGCCCCCGCTCAGTGCTTTTAACTCCTTAATGACCTTCCTGAACAACGAACCCAGTCCTCCTATTGGCATTTGGCTAACAGCAGTGAAGATAAGATGTCAGTACAAACACCTCTCTGTTGCCAGCAGAGTTTGGCTGCAGGTCTGAGTTGCGACACACTTAATATGTAATGAGGTTATTAATATTATATTGTGACATACTTAAGATCACCAGGTTTCCACTGAATATGTAATTGTTGAGGAGCCAAGAAATAATCCTTTAACTACAGATTAAATTCAGTCCTATTTGACATCTCATCCTTCATTCGAGCCATTAAAAGAACCCGGGCCAGGAAGCTATCCTCGTTCCTCACCGGAAATGCTCACATCCAGCTGAGATATTTTTCTAACATATATGCAAATAAGAAGTTACGAGGCTCTCCAAGAATGGTTGCTTCAAGCTAGTGCCTACTTTGTGCTTAGGTTACATTAGATGCTGTTCCTTTGTCTGAAAAAGGCCATTAAGCTGCAAATGTATCTGTCCCGTCTTATTTTGACCTCATTCTTGACTGCAAACTTAATCCAGCAGACGTTAAAAACAGCTCCTAGATGCCTACATTTGCTTGTCCCTGAAAGCAGTAGATGCCAGGGGTGCTGCCACCGCAGGGTGACCCGGCTGTACCTCCTGGGTGCATAGGTGTGCCTACAGCCACTGCACACACCAACAGCCCAGCCTGCCCTTCTTTTCCTCAGGTGTGCCAGCTGCCACTGGAAGGGTGCTTAAGCCTGCTGTCTTCACCTCCTGCTCCTCTCCTGGGTCCTGCCCTTTGAGTCGTCAGCGATTGAACACATCCAGGGTTGAAGGGTGAAGCCTCAATGACTCACGGGGGCGGGGGGGAAAATGAACACAAGGGACGGGCCATGTGTTTCAGCCCCCGGTGCAGGTTTTTCCTCCCCTCTGTATCCTGCAGGGCTGTACCGTGTACTCCAGAGGTTGGAGGCAGCGGGTGTCTGCTCCTCTGGAGAAGCTGTTCCAGCGTTTTGCAGGAGTACAGCTGCCAACAACCTCTGTAAACTCAGCCGACCTGTAACCTGGCCCAGTCACTGCAGTTTCTTTTCCCTCCCTCCCTCCTCTGCGGGGACTTTCTCCTTTTCCTCTCTGCCACCTATGATGAAGGTCCCCAGAGATCCTTCCTGCACTTCCTCCTGCCGTGGCTGAGCCGGGTTATTAAGGATCTCGCTCTAGCAGCAGTGAAATGGGGTGAGACAAGGGAAACTTACTGACTTAATGAAAAGAAAGCCAACAACTCCTGAAAAAAAAAAGTGGAGGAGGAAGGGGGAAAAAAAAAAAATCAAGGCAGCAGCTGGGAAAGAAAAGCACATTGTGGAATTAAGCAGCATCCCTGTAACAAAATCAGTTATTCAACTACCTGTGAGGGCACCTATTTGCATTATTCATAGGGTATTAATTACACAACTCTTAATTTTTTTTTTTGAGTCTTTGCCATTACAGCTCAACACCTGCAGCAGGTAGCCCAGCAGTGCTTTGTTGCCTCTGATCCCCCCCCAACACAGCCTATTCAGTTTTCTCCTCCTGCCTAATTATGACAATTACTTTCTTATCCTCCTGTTTTATTTCCCTTTATTTGCATTGTTTGAGCCAGCTATTACAGCTTTAATATTCTTGTAACAAAGTTGTTCTCTGCAAAGACCCCACCCAAGATGGCCATGATATCAGGCTGTTATCAGGTAACAGCACTGCAGCTGAAATCAGCTCTCCACCAGGTGTTTTTCTGACAGCTCCAAAAAAAAAAAAAAAAAAAAAGGAGTTTGTGGGTTTGTTTTGTTTTCCTCTGACTGCTGCGTCGCTCCATAATCTTCTCTTACCATCCCTTCCTACTCAGCACGTGCTAGATGAACACGGATGCACAGCCTCAGGCATTTTTTCAGAAGTCGCAGGTGCCCTGGGGAAGGGCTCAGCCGACTGCCTAAGCACAGCATCCCAGCTCCTCGAAGCTGAAATCCATGGCACCAACTGTCTAAGCATCACCAAGGACTTGTGCCTACAGCCCTCCTGCAGCAGGACCAGGCAGGCACTGCCGCGTGGGCTCCCCTCCCGCACATCCCAGATCACAGGGCAGGGGGCTGTATGCAGACCACAGCTGGTAACGTGCTTACTAATTAATTATTAAGAGCGCCAACAAAGAACCAAAAGAACACGTTTGCAAGTGCTGGAAATACATGACCAAGTCAGAGGCTAATAAAACAGGGGGAATAGGACTAGTCAGCAACACTCGATCACAGCTGTTTAGGTTATTCATTAAATATAAATTTTCATAGCTAGATGGGATGCAGCACACCCAACTTTAGGCCTCTAATAGGCCACAAGTGTGCAAAAGCTCCCTCAGTCAGTGGAGAGAAAAAGAGGAAAACCCACTGTATTTATTCATCCCACCTTCCTCAGATGCCAAGCTGTGTCTCTGGGTGAGCCGAGTGCCCTGTTACTGACCAGAGAGGGAGAGCAGGCTGTCCAGATGAACCGAGGGGAACTGGGCTGGCCAAAGTAAGGAGAGCCGAATCCCACCAAGGCTGCCTACACTTTGTGGTTAAAACAGCCCTAGGAAAGGCCAACGATAAGAAGCTCCTGTGACATGCCTCAGGCTATCACTGGAGTTATGGAGGGCTTTGGTACAGAAGTTGGAGAATTGGGCTCATGACTGTGTGTTGTATACACTTGTATACACTCTTGAGGAAGGAGGAGGACAGTGGCAGTAGCAGAGCCAATATCTCATCTGATGGGTCCTCCTAGGGTGAGTGCTATTTGCGAGAGATTGCTGTCAAAGCTAATTGTCTAATAGTTTGGGCTGAGTTGACCAGGCTATTGGGCTAACACTAGGGTTACGGTTATGCTTATGGACAAGGACAGAAGGAACTAAAGAGCTGGGCCTACCACTGTGTGAAAACCAAGGACTAAAGACCTACAGTAAGTTCTGCTGTCTCTAGGGGTAATCGGGTCATCAACCCTTGAGCTAGCAGTGCTTCACTGAAGTGGCCTCCTGCATTAGGGTTGGGGCTTAGGGCTGCCCTGACAGAAAGTGAGCTGGGGTACACGGGCATGGAGACAAGTTTCTGAAGGACTGTAGATAATTCTGAAATTGGCTGAGGACTCCTGGGCGTAGGGAAGCTTGGGTGTAGGTAAGCTCACAGCTGGAGGGTTAGGTCGGATGATGGTTTGGTATAGGTGGGTCTGAGGAAGTTCAGAACTGAATCGAACGCAGCCTAAAGACGGAAGATGAGGCAGGGTGCCAGCAGGTATTACCAGCATGTGCTTTGTATTGGGCTATTCTGCTAAGGCCAGAGTCAGGGTTAAGAACCACAGGATCAAAAGAAATAACCTGAGCAACGTTGTCTAGAAGGTGCATGCAGGCCAATGGTAGTAGTAGGGACAAATAACTCTCAGCCTTCCCAGGAACACCCAACCATTTCCGTTTGTCCCAGACAAAGACAATCCGTCCAGCGTTCCTGGCACCAGCCTCACATTCAGTGATCAGCAAAGCTTGCCACTCACTTCTCTTCACAATGAGGATAATTTCTGCTTTTCTGAGACCTAACACCTGTCCTACCCCTGCCTAGGCCCCAACCCCTTCCTCTTTTACACTGTAGTTTCCTGTACACTAGGTGCAAACCATAATACCTCTTCAATGAGTTGAATCTGGCCTAGAATAATCAACACTGAATTCACGCCAGGAGGCACTGGCTCTCATTTTAGCCTTACAGAAAAAAACTCATCCCACTTCTGAGCAAATCAAAGCCAATTTGCGCCTCCACATGATGCAACCCTTATCTTAGCCAGACAGGCTTTGCAGATGCTTATATTATATCAAACTCTTCAGCTTCTGCTCTTAACAGTCCAGTTCAGTGATGCTGAGCTGAACCTAAATGAATCATGCCTGTTTTGCCCCAGGTGATGCTAACTCTTACCTGGGTTTTACAGAACTACAAGAACCAAACAGAAATCACATCTCTTTGTGAGCTGGCGTGAGCCCTAACCATAGGCTTGATACCCGTGCTTACAGACCCTGAGTTGGTACAAAATGAATGAGGACTCTTTCACCCATGTGGTAGCCATCCTACTTTTAAACATGTAGCAGGACCTGGCAGAACAGCACACGCAGCCCAAGAGATCTTCAGCCCATGCTAAGCCAAACCCTAACGATCATGCCTTCTGCCTTGTTTTTTTCAAAACACACCTGAACAAATCAAAGATCAATGTTTTCCCTCAGGATGCCACCCTCACTTTTGCTTGTTTAGCCTTGCAGGCACATGCACATATTGACCCATGCAGCTCTTTAGACCCTTCCCTTTCCACGTGGTCCCTCAGACACAGGAGCCACAAACCCTCACCCACGTGGCACCAGCAGTAATCAAAGCCCAAAGGCAGTGGAAACGCCCCAGAAAGCTTAGGGCAGGGCCAGGGCTTCATTCAACAGGAGCTGAGGAGCTTCCTGCTTTACCACGAGGTAAATCCAAGGGCCCGGGATGAGAGTCTGTGCAGCATCCTCAAGGGCTTAATCGTTTTTCATAAGGATGAGCTCCTGGAGGTCCTGTGCTAAGATGAGGGCCAGGATTAGGAACACCAGGGTTGGAGGAGGAGGGCTGGCATTAAAAGGAGTAAATGACTTTTGGACTATTTTGGGATGAGGCAGGGACTCCTACATATGTGTCTATGGGCACACACTTAACGCTTGGGTTGGAAGAGCCTGTTTTCCTGCTGTAATTGGCCCAGTGGGAAGGCAGGGTGGGAGCTGGTGTCACGCTGTCAGGGTTATTTAGCCCTTCTCACCATCTCAGTGAGCACTGTCTGACCAAACTCACCATCAGCTCCACCCGTGGGGCCTTCCCAGCTCCAGCAGCAAATCTCCTTTTTCAGGCCACGCTGACTCTACCCTGCCCAATGCTAACATACCACATCAGCTCCAGCATCTGGTGTCTCCTAACCACCCTTTGGCAAACAACAGCCACTCACCACAGCTGCCAGCAGCCCTCTAATACATATCAAAGGAGGAGGATTGGGCAGGATTAGGGATCAAAACAATGCATGGAAGATCTCAGCCTGCTTCTGAATCATTCAATGCTTGGAGGCTAGGATTAGAGATGGTGCCACTGGAAGCCAATAGCTCCTGCTTTTTTCTGGGGCAGGGAGAGTTTGCTGGGATGCTACTCCACGGCACGGTAGTTTTTAAATATAGGATTGGCACTTTGGCCCAAACTCTATGCCAGATGATAAATCCTGCAGATTTGCATAAATACTGGTGTCAGTCTGGATGGCTTCTATGTAACTGTGGGGCATCTGTGGATCTCCTGGATATACAATAGCAGAAGCAAATAACTTAATAGGTCTGTTGTGAGTAAAACCTGCTTCAAAGGCTGGAGTTGAAGTACTGATTAAGAAAACCAAGGGATGAAGAGCTAAGCTGATTTACACATTTTGCAACACCTCCCAAGGTAGAAGGAGGGCTGCTGGTAATAGCAGCAAGCATCTCCTGGATTGTCTCGGGGCACAAATTGTTCTCCAGGC
>NW_009212986.1:7494-23349 GCF_000690835.1 Fulmarus glacialis | reverse complement strand
AAGAGACAACAGGGACTGAAGACCTCTTTATTGTTGTTTTCTCTTAAGCTTAGACCATTACAGTGGATGCTGCCCTGGCAGGAGCTTACTGATATATTCAGCACTCAGTGCCTGGCTGGTGCCTTGGGTTGATCAGGGTGCTGTGGTCAGCGCTCAGGCAGCGGCGCAGAATGAACAGCCTTTTTGCTCAGGCCCAGGAGGTCCACGGGGGTTCGTTCAGGTTAACACCAGCAAAGCCACCTGCCTTCACCAGGCTATCTAGCAGCACCTTTGCTCCTCAGCCCTAGCACGTGGAGCCACCTAGGTATGAGCCCCGCCGACTCCCACCCAGCCAGGCTTTTTGCCCCTTGCTCCTGCTCCCTTTTTATCCCATGCTATTCTGCAGCCCAGACATGTTCTGACACCCACCCTGACAAGATATATCATATACAGGGAACACAGACAAATATCAGGGAAATTGCTTGGGAGCTATAACTTCCAGAGTACACATACTGTTATTCCCCCCCGCTCCCCCAATAGCAGATGATGCTGGCCTAGACGATCTCTCTGAATGTTTCCATTCCAATTAATTCATTTTATAAGTGTACAATTTTTTTGAGTTAAAAAGAAGACAAAGCTTCAATTAGTAATGTTATTGTTATCTATTAGATTTGGAGAACCTCTGTTGACTCTTTGAATAATTGCCTTTCTGCTTCAGGTTAGCGTTATTGGAAAGGCTATTGAAGCACATGCCTAACACGAAGCAATACAAACTATGGTTTATAAATTAACATTTTATTGCAGTAATCTTTCACATGAGAGGTACCTCTGCCTCATTTATGTACCCCTGTCCACATCATGTGCAAATGTAATGCTCGTGAACTTTACTAGACATTGGAAAAGCTCACTGGAGTGAGAACAGACTCTTTTCACTGGCCACAAACGTAGTATGACGGCACTAACATTTTTTTCTACCCTGCTCATTTTTTGATCCTGGCTTCTTATTTAATAATAAACCAGGCTGTGAACACACTGACTCATCTCTTGTTTTCTCAAAATAGTGAGAAGTTTTATTTATTTTTTTAATCAGTAACTACCTGAGAGAAAGGAATGCCTCATAAGATAAAGGCATTTAATTAGTTTGTTTGCTGTTAAGAAAAATATGTAGGTGGATGTGGGCGAAATGCCAAGCCAAAGTGGTCTGGCTTTACTGACAGTTCAGCAAAAGAAAAAGATTAGACGTCATGGAAAAAATTACTCCCTGAACAGGAAAAGCTGGACATGGCACATATTTCTCTTCATGATCTAGCTTTGTAACAGTAAAAGGAACCACTAGCATTAGCTAACAGAACGTACTTAGGGTGTAAAAGGGGTACAAAACAACAAAAGTGTAGCTGAATTGGAGGACTTTGCCAATTATATGAGATTTCTTTCAAATATCTTATCTTTCATTATTAATATTATTATAGCAAAAGCGAGTACTCCCTGGCACCCCCAGACTGCACAAAGGCCAACAGGTCAGCACTGTTCAGGGGCACTGCGAACATTTGGCTACACTATATACGTTTCAGGGCAGACTCAGACATCAGGCTACTTTCATTTATAATTCACAGAGCACTACAAAGCGGAATACTTTTTGTAACCAGGTTAGCAAACAAACAGCACTATATCAGTCATCCTAATCTTGATTTTAATGCTTTTCACATTCCTGCGGACGTGAAACACTCGAGATACAACGTGCTGGAATCCCAAAACACAAACAAACCCAGAGAGCCCATAGAGGAGCACAAGCCTGTTTAGACTTTGGCCATTCTTGCTGAAGGCCACGTTTGCATCGCAACTGGACATCCTTTGTACTCTTTTCACAACCAGACCCTTCTGGTCCGCTGCTGCCGAGGAGCTATTCCCCACGCTTGAGTTTGTGCCACATCCTGCAGCGGGAGCGCGCCTGTCTGTACCGAGCTCCTCTCCAGGTACTGCAGGGCATTTCAGACAAAGCTTTCCAGCTGGCTGCTACACCAGGGAAGTCTACCAGCATGTTTTGGATACAGTATCTTATTGCCAGTCATCCTTTACCCTTTAGACTTTTGTCCCAGATACCAACCAACCAGCTCCATACCTTTCCCGAAATCCACGATTCTTATCGTAGTGACCTGGCTTATTTTATGATCACTCAATTAACTCCCACCTTTGGACTGTTAAATCAGTTTCTATTAACCAGGAGAGATACTGAAATAGCCTGTCCATTATTAGCTGCCTCCCATTTCTGAGATGAGTTGTTTCTACCGTGTTGGAGGAACCTGGCCGCTCGATTGCTGCTCCAACAGACCTTTGGGAGAGCGAGATGTTTGTTTACCGCAAGGTCCCAGCCCTCAGACAGGCATGATAGCTGCCTTTAAAAAAAAAAAAAAAAAAAAAAATCACATCCTTCCATCCCTTCCCACACTGTAGGCGTCTGTTACAGACCCTCCTATCATACTACCTTGGTTTTCCCTTTTATAATTGGAGGGTTTGTGTGCATGACTGCATGAGTGCTTGTAAGGAACTTAGTGAGACAGTTTCTTCACAGCCACCCACCCCCCAGTCCAGGTGCGTGTATAGGACATGTCTGTACGCAAGTCTCCAGAACAAATCGAACCCACTGGGAGGCATCTAGTTTTGAATACCAGGTCCGACATTTCCAGCAGCTGTTTGTGATGGCACAGGGACACGCTGGACGGGAGAGAACGGAGATACGAACAGAGAACAGGAATTTACATCAGGTCAAAGACCGTTAACCACGAGCAGATCGAAAGTTTAAAAAAAAATTAGCAGGTGGATGGTCTGCTCCCCAGCCGTCAGAGAGAAGCCTGGCTCTCACCCGTTCTTCTCCCACAGGACCTTCCCTTGCAATGCTTCTCCCATTACAACTTCCACTTCCCCCGCACCCCAGCAAGACTTCCAACTTCTGCCCTTATGCAACTCTGATTTCCTTGGGAGACAGACCGGGAACCCTACCTAAATAGACAGCAACTGGCTCAGCACTTCTCGCTGCTGAGCCAGTAACACCGAAGGTAATGCCCACACCACAGGCTAAAAGGGTGCGACTGCCGCCTGGGAAGCCACGGCTCGGGCACCGGCGGCAGCTTGTGTCCCTCAGCACAGCTCCAGCAATCTTCCACGCTCCCAGGCAGGGTTTGCAACTTGTTATTTTACCCCGTATTGCCATTGCATCAGGATTGGTGTCAGACGCTTTAAACCTCGACTGGTTACTTTTCCTTTCTAGGGTGCCAAGAGGGGGGAAAAAAGAACAAGATTAGCTCTGAATTTTCTCCTCCAGGAGAAATTAAGAAATTAAATTCTGGTTTAATAAATCTGCGTTTTACCCAATCTGGCCCCCCAGAGTGAGGCTAAATGCAACAAGTTCTCCCTACTACATCCACATGGCTTAGCCAGCTGCTGTCCTGTCAGGGAACACGGGCTCCTCCAAGTTAATGCATTCCTTCATATTTTGTGTCATCTTCTCTGGGACACATCCCCTCTGGCAGGATGACACAACTATCATTTTGCAACATATTGCCTGTACACACACTGGTCTGGACCTCTCTCCTCCCCTGCCACTACCCCCCCCAAACTGACGAGCTTCTCCCTCTACCGCAACCACAGCTGCTGTTTTTCACCAGGGAATATACCTGTGCACGCACAGCTCCCATCGCACAGGGCTAGAGCTGAACTGTTTCCTCGCTAGGTTGATTCTGAAAGCTGACTCTCTAGCACAGAGGTGGGAAACCTCCACCCCGATGACAACTTCCCTGGCGTAGTCTGGTGTCCTGTGAAGTCCCACTTCTGTTCCCCATCCCTTCTATTGATCTTTTTCCAGTCTCCATTTCCACCCCTTTGTCCCAAAGGATGCTCTGGGACTCCCGCTTCCCAGCTCCACAAAGGTCGACGCCTGGCGTGGGGCAGCTCAGTGCCACGCGGGGGCTACGGCATGCCCCGATGACTCCGGGCTTAGCAAGCTGAAGAAACCTGGTGCTGTGTTCATATCACAGGTCTGTGGGCACTGTACAGGGTCTGGGCAATAAGGAAATACAGACTGGCGTGTGCTACTGCAGGAGCCACTGATATGGTACCCGAGAGCCCTCTGCGGCCCCAGGTAAGCAAAAGGTTTCTCACCCCATTCTAGTCAAACAAAAGACTTTCCCCTCCACTTTAGTTTCTGCACTTTCCATACTCAGCCCAGCTTAATCTTCACTGCACCCACATACAGTATTTAACCATGTTATTAAGCCTTTGTAGACTGCAGCAGACATACACCACATTATGTGAAAAATATATAATTGTTTTTAAACATGGCGCAGTCTCCAGCATCAATTAAATACTTAAAGTAAAAGGTATGCATGGGAGATAATGGTAGGAGTACAAAAATGGCACTGGGCAAACAGCTCTTAACGAACATGAGTTTCTGGTTAAGGAAATAAAAATAAATAAATAAAGAAGGGAAGCCTGAAAAAGTTTCCATTACATGAAACGTCTCCGAAATAATTCATGAAATGTTTGTTGTGAAAATTAATATAATATAGATAGATTTGAGGAGTTAAAAAAAAAAATCTCAATATTCCTTATTTTTATTCATTTGAATAGCGTGTTTTGATACATACGTCAAACCATATTTTTATCTTGAAAAACCTTAAGTAAATAAATTGGCTGATCAGATGTTGGAAACAGAGTGAAAGGAAAAGAGTCAAGAAGTGGAAGGAAGCGTCAAAGAGAAAATGTTTGTCTTTGCCAATACACAAAGTAGGATATATTAAAAGTGCCAATTAAAAATAAAACAGGAACAAGGATTTAATTTTTGTGAAATGCATATTGACATCAATATAAATTCTGAGCAAATTAAAAGTTTTGTCCATAAAATAACCACGCCAAACCCACTGCAAAAAATGTAAACCCCAGCTCCTCGCATCTTCCTCAATACTTTTGCTCTTCCTCCCCAGCGATGATGTGGAGGAGCACGATCAATTTCCTGGCCACAAGAGATGTAGGCAGTGTTTCAAAGGTATAAGGAAGCGCAACAGGAGGTGCAGTGCTGATGGAAAGAGAAATAAAAGAGATGAGAAGACTGGAAAATATATCCCTTAAGAAAGAAAACCTGACAAATTAAGAATAGAAAAGTACTGGGGAACAGGAAGCTGACTTAACAGCCTGTGAGCAACGATGAACACTTCCAACGCTCGATGCTTACAGTAGCAAGTTCACGCTCAACTTTCACTCCAGTGTCTCCCAAGCTGAAAAATGAGTTAGCTAATAACCTGCACATTGCCTGTACAGTTCACTTGGGAACAGCATCATTTACTTATCATCAGAAGTTCTATTCAGACACCGACTAATAAGTTTGTCACGTAAGTAGGTCAAAGGCACTATTTGAAAGACAAGTATCGATCCCAAGATATCCCCTCCATAAAATTTTACTGTTAAATATTGACATATAGGAAAGAATATAGATCTGGGACATTTTTCATTCCTTACGGTGCACCCAATTATTTTCATCCCTTTTCTTACTGTCATTCAAACATACTTCTTTTTTCCAGCTCATCTTTTGCCTAAGACGACAGCTTGACTTCTCTTGTGTGTTCACGTGTTGGTTGAACACAAATCTCCATATTATCCTCTGTTCCCTACAGATGTTCAGTGGATGGCTGTGCTGCATCCACTGACTGGCAGATGATAAAAACCTTCTTCCCATCCACTGCAGCCAGGCAAAGAGCGTGCTGTGAGCCCACTGACAGAGCAGAACGACTGGGCTCCTCTACAGGTACAAAGCCTGGGTTTAGAGGAAGGAAAAAAAGACAGACAGAAAGACAGACAGAAAGACAGACAGAAAGACAGACAGAAAGACAGAAGCTATCATGAGGATAATGGCACTTGGAGAAGGTGGTTTACTTCAAAGTTTTGCAGAGGAGAGCCAGCTTGGGTGCCTAGCTCTCTGAAGCAAGGGTCAGCTTTGAGGGACCTTATTTCACAGAGCCAAGCATGGGGGAGGGAGGAGGATTAGGGGGGGGGAGAGGAGTCCTGAGCCGCAACTGAATCACATCAGAAATCCACAAAACCAACAGCAGCTCAAAAAAACCTTAATACTGATAGCAAGAGCTCCGAGTCCCCCCTTGCTCCGAGGCTGGGTGGGAGCGGTACCAGCGGGCAGCCCCGGTGCATCTGCGTGCACGCACACTCGCACGCAAACTTGCCGGTTATCAGCAAGACAGCTATGAGAAAATGATAAAGGCCAATGTAATTACACCTGCTTGTCTCATCACTGGGTAAATATTGTGGGACTCAGGCTGAGGAGTGCTGAGTCCCCTAAAATTCATCCGAAGCCATCCTGTGCTTCTCAGGATCTGAAACGCTAGACACTCATACGCTGAATAAAACTGATCAAAATATCTGAGGGAAGAGTTTTCTATTACAAGAAGAAAAAAAACACGTTTTAACAGAAGCAAGGTGTTTTACAGAAATGGTTTGATATAAGTGTTTTCAAGAAAGGAAGGGACCAAACAATTTTTCAGATTAACAAAATGGAATGAGAAAATTTTTTGATAGGTAATTTTTTTTTATTATTTTCTATGTTCTCTCTATTAAAATATGTTTACCTGTATAACAGTAAAGTATAAGGTGTCCATACTATCAAAATTAAAGGTTTCTGGAGAATTTTCATTAGGAATAACTGAGTTTTGCTTTGCAAAAAACGTGGACTTTTTGTTCCCACACAGGATTTAAATGTCAACACTGGACTTCAGAACAGAAGTAGTTTCTCAGCAGCTCCACCACTAAAAACATGCTTCCCCTGATTAAGTTTTGTGATAACTCCTGTAATAAAGGCAGGAACCAAAGATACTTTTCCTCAAGGAGAGGGGGAAATCTCTGTAACTCATACTTGATTGGAAAAGAGTTAAAGTTAATACATCTTTCCACAGTGGCATATTCCTCAGGCTGGACAGAACCCATTGAAAAAGCACACAGAAAAGTCATGTAGCACATACCAAAACCAACTAATTTCTCACTTTCCCACAGAGAAAATTGGCCACTGGGCGTTTTCATCTTCTCATCTCCAAGTCATTACATCCCAACCACTCACAGCATAAACTTCAGCTAATTAGATCAGTCTCCCAGGTTTTAATCCTTGAATATAATTTAAAGTTTACACCATAACACCAAAAGCTCCTTGACACAGACAGCTTAATTTGCTGTCATTGGTCGCTCCACTACCACTTTAATCAGATAGGCTGCAGTGTCAGAGACCCACTGAGTTAGCTACCTGTGGTGTAATCTTGGGTGCGTAATACTGAGTTTTATATTAATAAAGGCTGATATCACCATGATGCACTCCTGAGGCAGATAGGAGATGCTGAAATGAGTGGAGTAATGAGGAACCCCACCCTTTCCATATATACTTGTTAATAACTGGTTTCCCTTAATAAGGCTCTTCTAAAGGACAGGCCTTTTCCTTCCCAGCAGCCATACATAATACCCACATAAGCATAAATGGAGACATTTCCTTCCAAAGCGTTGCTGTTATGCAATGTCAAAAGGTACATCTCCACCAAGCCAGGGGCACGTCAAGAGAAAACCAACGTTAAGCACAAGAAAACAAAGTCAAAGTGGGAACTGTGCTGTCTGTGAATAAGCCCTAGTGGACACGACATTACGTTCCCACACTCTTTTCCAAAGGGTATCTCTTCTCAGAAGAGGGGCCAGAAAATGGCTTATGCCCACCCTGCACCCCCTTGGGTTCACAGCATCTTAGTGCAATCCTACCATCATTACCGACTTCAGGAATTGGGCTGGACAACGCAGAGCAGCAACTGGGCTGTAGGTCCTCCTGCCCTCGGTGCTGCCCCGCTGCACAGACACCAACCTCCAGCAGAGAGGCAGAGCACAGAAAGGGACAAACACCCACCGCTACATCTCCCAGAGCTCATCTCTCACCATCCTTGGTCAGATGCCCATTACACACAAGCAACAGAAGAATCAAGGCCAAAATTTGCATGCTTTATGCTTTTATCATTAATTTCCTGCTAATTGGCCTAGAAGCCTATCTTGCAGTCTCCTTTTGCTGTAAATCAAATCCTTTTTCTTTTTGCTTTGCTGTTGCCACAGAGCATGACATTTTCTCTCAAGCCCTCCTAAAACTTCCTCTCCTTCTTGCTGCGCTAGCTTGCATTTAAGCTAATTGGAGAGAGATCATCAGCCAAGTGAAGTAAGGTCTGAACACAGCTGTGTGTCGTATCTCTCCCTCTGTCTATAAGATAAAGCTGGGTGGAGCCCAGGGAGGAAAGGAGAGCAGAGGGGAGCTGGTGTGGGGTGGGTGTGAAAGACCCAGAAGGGAAACACACAGCACAGGAGGGGGCGAGACGCATGCAGCTCCTTGCCCAGTGCAGTGAATGGGGAGCAACGGGAGGATGACGGGAGTTGTTAGGCATGCAATCCATCCCTGCAGGGAGATGGCAGAGTCGGGGGAGAGATGCACGGAACTGAAAATCCCCGAGATAGAGGGATGGGAACACAGCGTGACACAGTTCATGCCTAGCAGTGTTCATAGCACTGACATTAAGGACTACCCAGGCCACACCAAAAAGGACTGCAGCCACACCAAAGTCCTACCCCTCAAAAAAAAAAAAAAAAGCGTCCACCTTCTCCTTCCATCTGCATATAAAAATCTTTGGTCCAGATCCTGAAAGCTGACCCACACTAAGGGAACCAGACCAACCCTGTGGACCTCCAGAGAGACCAGCAAGGCTCAGGACAGGCTCTGGAGGTGGCCTTTGAGGAGTAACACTGATTTGAGGAGTAACACTGTTGTTCATTTTGCCTGAACAACAACTGAGTAATGACTTCGTGTGTTGGCACTGAAGGGTTTCACACGTCCCTGCAGATCAGCGGCAGATGAGAGGCCTCGAGCTGGAAAGGGCTGGCTTGGGCACTAAAGCAGCATCTCTCCACACAAAGAAAAGCATCCAAAAATACCACAGCTCTACCATTACCGTCCTTGAGGGAGCACAGGAGGAGCCCCAGGTGCGTATGAGCCCCAAGCCTGTACAAACGGAGCAAGACGTGCACCTGCCTCCAGGAAACCGGGACGCAAGGCTGGGGGCTGAGGCGGCACAGGCTACAGCAGGGCTGGCGGCAAGCGCCCCGATGGCGGGTGGGCCCGTGCCCAGGCACCCCTTCCTCACCGCCCGGCGCGGGGGGAAAGCCCAGCAGGGCTTTTGGGGAAGAATGGGTGAAAGGCACGGCCCCAGTTGCGTCCAGTTAGCCTGCCCACTAGTATGGAACGGCAGGGGAAAATGAAACGAAGGGATAATGAGAACAAATCGACTGTGATCACTCCGATAAGCAGCTGCCTCCACGCAGCGTTGCCTAATCGCTGTGGCAATTTCGGTAACAGGGTGCAGGGACGGAAGGGCTTGCAGGAGGACAACGTGCAGAAGCCCACGAGGTTTTGTCTCCTCTGGGGGAGGACGGGTGATGTCCAGGTGCCATGCCAAGCCTTGCCTTGACTCAGCAAAGCCGTGAGTGAGTGCGAGACACGCACTCAGCCGAGGCCAGAAAGTACCCTGTGCTCATCACATGGAAAGCACTATGGCAACTGGAGAGGAACACAGGAGGGCCAGATCCCGAGGTGATTACTCTGACCTTACTCAGTGGGAATTTTGCCTGAACAACAACTGAGTAATGACTTTGCGTGTTGGCACACACATGACACACCAGTGCGTTTTATATGGGAGTTGTCTAGATTTCTAATTAGTTTGCACTTGTCCCGGCTGTATTTTGACAAAACAGCACTAGACAAGCCTATTTTCTTCTACCCCCTCCTGTATTTAATAGCATCTATGATGCACCTAGAAAACATCTGGGGGGACCTAGCTCCGTGCTGCAACCTGAGCATAGCTACAAGGAGCACAAGGGCAAACTCACTGCGGACCTTGGGCATGCTCCAGGGATGGTGGCAGGGAAAGCCCGACTCTGTTTTCGATTACAGTGTGGACAGGAGCTTTTCTACCAGGCACAGGCACTGTTGTACACGGCTGGACTTTATCCACCACCTCCTGTCCCATAACGCGCTGCGACTATGCCAACCGAGCGCAAAGATGTCACCCTGTGCTGTCTTTGCTGAAGGCTGTGGGGACAGCCGGAGTTTGTGGGGCAAGGAAAGCACTTGAACACCACCTGCTCACCCCGATTTCGGCTCTGCCCACAAGCAGACTTTTACCACCTAGAGCACAGGTCACTAAGCACCTAACCGTTCAGCTCTCAGGGCAATCCTCCCCAGCACTGCCCACAGATTGACAGACGCCTCATCCTGTTTGTGGTTTAAGGCTTCTCCGCCACTACCGCATTTGGGAAGAAATCCCAAAGCAGCAGTGTCTCTGATCCGGCTCTGCTCCAAGACTCGGAGGCTGCCTGACCTCCTCCCCACCACAAGCAGCCGCACACCCTGACGCAGGCCTGACCCGTGATGACTGTTCTCCCCAGCCCGATTTCCTGGTCAAAGTTCTCTGACTCCTCCAAGCACACACTTAAGTTATTATATAACACCTTCTAAGTGCTGTAAAGTGTTTCAGCATCACTGAAACATCATTTCTGAAGATGAAAAATAAAACCCCATCACCCCTCACAGACGCCTGTCACCAAGCGTTATCGCAGAATTCATTCTGGTTGAGGCTGAAAGAACAAGAGTACATTGCACATTTTACAAGATGGCTTTTATTTCTTTGAATAGACAGAAGAAGAGACTCCCCTTGCAGACACCTGCAATTTTATTTCTAAACCCAAAGGAAGATGCCTGTGTGTAATTATGCAGCAACGTGCTTTCAGTCAGGGATTTAATAGTAAGATACAGAAAAGAAAAACACCATGTGTGTCAAAATAAATATTTTCCTTATGAAACATAGTGATAACAACAGATCAAACAAGAGACCAGGGTGCAACACCGTACTCCAAACAGCCCCAAAAGTCACATCGTTCTGTACAATGGGAGGGTTCGCATCCCTCCCACAGCCTCACTGAAGCTGACAGGAGTGCGAAGAGTGGCCGAGCCCAATGTGCTGTTCAGTCTGAAACCTCCACCTGTTGTGACAAGCGTGTTGTTATAGAAGATATACTGCAAGCATTTGGCACCTTTAAAATCTATTTTGATCTTCAGATAAGATCAGTTTACTAAAACAAGCTCAGAAATTGCAAAGGTCTCGTTACCGGCTTAAAGGAGAGCTGTTCCAGAAAAGCTTTTAAGGGCATGGGTCAGGCATGCAATGCCAAGTTTAATAGCAGCAATTTAGGATGCTGCTACGTGATAAGCTGTTTATAACCTAGGCCTTTGCGCTGCGTGGCCAGCCACCAGCAAGGCTGTAAAACAGACCATGTGCCGGCACCTCGACCTTGCCAGGGCTGAGCTCACAGACTAGCTTAAGCCCTGTTACGGGCAATCACTTGGCACCAGAACAGCCAAAGCACACGTGCATGATCTCTCTGCCACCAAAGGCAGAATTCTGATGCCAAAAGCCAGGTTGCCCTTAAACCACCATGGGCACTTCTGCTCCAAATGCGTTTTTTAACCCCATTTTACTGTTTAACTTTAGCACAATTAGCAGTGCGTTCAAATAAAGAAATAAATGGAGATGTAAGCACCCAAAAGCGGACTGGCGTATAATACCTGAGGGGTTCCGTTGCAAAACATGGAATAACTCAGACTTCAAAACTGACCAAATGGGTTGAACTTAAGACTCCTGCTAATTTTGAACAGTGGCCAAATTTCCTATTTAGCTCGAGTGTGGGGTGACTAACACCCCTCCAGTCTCATCAGACATATTTTTTAGCATCACCATTAGTCTCATAGAACTTGCTCTGTAATCTGGCATTTTACTGAGTAAGTATGTGGATGTGTATAACTTTCCTTAACTGGCAAGGAAGTTCACGCTGAATCTATTTCTGAAGTTACCACACAGGGTAACTCAGCCACATTGCAACAGGATATATAAATCCCTGCAAACATAAACTCTTAGGAAAAAATAGCCATTACTCACTTGGATTTTGTCATTGTTTGACTGCTTCACAGACTACATACAGGAGGCAACAAGTGTACGTGCATAGTTCCACAAAAAAGTCTCTGCCATTTTCATACGTAAGAAAAGACACACAAGCTTGAGTTTCCTGACCAAAATATTTTTGGATGAAAAATTACTCTGACCTCAGAATTTAAATTTTTTATTTTGCAGTTTCAGGTTCTTCTGGGCAGTTTAACACCACCTTTCTAAGATCAGTCACACAGTACAGAAATTCGGGTATACCATGCCCTTACTGTTTTCTGCTGAGCTGAACAGTTAGATTTGTGTGATATATTTTCTACCCATCCAAGCCATACAGTATTTCCTCAATGGAGATGTTTTTCAACACAGAAGCTTGATCCTAAAAGAAGGACGGACATGACATGCCCGAATTTCAGTTCCAACTGGAAACCTGTCAATCCAGTAGCAGCAACTGACAGGCTCTAACTGAAGTGTTTCTGGACCAATTTTTTTAAAAAAGGTTTTATATTCAGCATAAGAACATATAAACCTCTCAATAGACAGGAATTCCAAGTTTCGTTCACCTGTAAATACCTACTGTTCATATCTGTAGAGATACAGAATAGTCACCTTCCCTAAGCACTGACCCCTGTACTTTTTTCAAGACATTCCTGTGCTGACAATGAACTTGTGCTTACCTGAAAGGCTCCCTTTGTTTCACACTTTTATACAATCCAGTACCACTGATAATCAAACACTATGATTAAAAAAAAAAAAAAGAAGTCTCCCCTCCCCTGAAAAATCCCAAGTATTTAAACTGTGGATGAGTACTTTGTCTGGGAAGCAGGAAGACAACGTGTCAACAGACAAGTTACTGTCCAAAAGTATCGATGTTTAGGGCAGAAAAACAGATGTGGAAATAAAAGTCTTTTGAGGGCAATTCATTCTTGAAATTAAGCTGAGACACTTGTCAGTTGATGGATCTGCTTAGCGTGAGTAGTCTCCTCTCCTGAAGAAATTTCAGCATGAAGAAGAAAAAAAAATGTAGTGGAACGTAATGAAATGATCTCCTAAAACCACACCCCACAAAAGCATTTCCTTCCTTTACTAGTGAAAAGTGCCCTACTACAGATTTCTTGAGCTTACTTTTCATATATATATATATATATACACACATTTTTTTCCTCACTGTGGGTTAGCACTGAAGTAAATAATTTCTCCGGAGAGAGGTTTAGGAAACAATGGGGAGAAGGAGTGGCTTGTTTGGAAACATAATGACACAGCTGGACACGCTCAATGTCAACAAAGATTTCAATGCACTTGCACAAGAAGATATTATGGGAGAGGTCTGCACTGTAACTGGGTGAAATACTTCTCCTTGTATCAATAATGTATCATCATTACAATGCAAATTGGTCTATATCAGGTTCTACCTTATGGCATCGGGACAGACATTCATTACGAAGCCATCCTTGGTCATGAGAAACAAGAAGTCGTTTCTTTCAGCACCCCATTAGCGACTTGTCTACAAATACCTGAACTCTCAGCTCCAGCACACAGCTGGCATAACAGCCTTAGAGAGGATTACTTCATTTAAGAAGAAAAAGTAAGCTGTCTATTAATTAGATTTCTGTGTTGAAAGATACCATTTTAAAATCTATGTATTTCATGCAAGTTACTGAAGGTTCTTCCTGACAGACTTTCATATGTGTGTGCACTACCCCCCTCTCCCCCCCCCCAAAAAAAAAGTGTTTTTGAAATAATTGTCCTGTTCCCCCCACCAAGAAACCTGGTATTTGGAAAATGATTTCTTTAATGAAGGTATTTTTCAAATAATACTCTGAAACTGAAGTAAGACAGCCTCAAGAAGAAAACACAGACTATTTCAGATTCTTTCAAATTAAAAATTCTAATTGTCAGTGTTTGTGAAGATCATTTCTATTGTCCCATTAACTCAAGAAATTAACTAATAAGTAAGTTTTTAATTGACCTTCACTTCCTTACTTTTCGTCTTTGCTCTCCACACTGCTGCCCTCCCAAGTCTCTCTTTCTCTCCCCCTCCCCGCAAACAGGCTTGTCATAGACTTTTTCTGAGCACAGCCTGGAGGGCTGTCACCTGCTCCACTAGGCCAAAGACTAGCATCTTCTCCCAGATCTTGCTGTGCAGCCCAGGGTCATGCCCCAGCTTTTGCCTCAGCTCCATCCCTGCCACCACCAGCAGGGCGACTGCTGCCTCTTCTCTGCCCCTTGCGCTCCCTGCCCTGCTCCAAGGTAGGAGTTCATGTCAAGGCTCAGTAACTTGTTGCTACCAGAAGTGGAAGCTCCTGCCCTCCTTCCTTCCTCCTCCTCCCTCCACCCACCCCATGGCAGGTAGCCGGGCAGAGGACACCCTGACTATTGGGGAGTGCAAGGGGGAGGGCAACCAGGGTTTGGCCTGTGGGCAGACACCTCTTCTTCTGCTTGCTTAATACACACCTGGCCTACTCTCTGCTCTTTCTTTGTGTGAGAAGCCCCACAGTCACAAAGAACTTCAAGTATTATTTAAGCATTGTGTTCATCTTTGTGGAGCCTGATTTTACTGCTGACTCTGGTGGGAGTTGACTTAAGTGCACCACTTGCTTAAAAAAGTTAGTTCAATGCTATATTAGAAATATCCTCAAAACAAACATAATTCAGCTTCTTGCTCATGCTGCCCACTTTGCATAACTAAACCTGTGACTGGACTTTTTTTTGCTCTAGAATCCACCTGGTATGCAAGCAATCCCAAACTTTATGGAAAGTAGAGCATTTCCATGGATATTAAGACTTGGCTGGCCACCTAAATATCAGTCTCAGTGCTACTCCTGATTGTAGATTCAGCCTGCTCTTCACAACAGCAGAAGAGAAGCTCCACAAAACTAGGGACATGCCTCTGCAGAAAGGCCCCGGAGCGTGCGGTTTGTAAGCCTAGTTTGCTCTGGGTAGAAATTCAGATGCTAAACGTGTGTCAGAGGGTTGCTTTGTTTTTCATTGTTTTTTAATGGACAAGACTCTAGCCCTCGTTTGTTACAGGGGAGGCCTGCCAAAAAAAGAACCAAGCAGAAATAGTCACACACGCCCAAGCTTGCAGAGGTCTCCAAACAATGACTCAGCAGCTAGACCTCTCTTGGCCATCTCACAGCAACCTCGGCACAGCAGAGTAACAGCGATGACAGTTGAATGTCAACATTAGTTCTTCAACAATTCATCTTTTCTGTAGGTTAAGCAAAGACTGTGGTAGGTGTGAAGATCATAGAGAGGTATGAAACTCTGCAGGGAGGGAAATGCAACAAGAGGGGAAGAAAAGACACAAAAATGGAAATAAGAGGGCCAGGGCACGGAGGGAGGGAGGGAGAGAGAGACAAGGAGACAGCAGAGTCAGACAAGTCAGAAATAGTAGCAACCTAAAGGGCTAGCTTGTGAAGAAACCATTAAAAAAACCCACTAATTAAAGACCAGAAAAAATTATATCCTTGCTCCCTCTATGCAAGCTTCTTCTTGACAGCAGGGATTCTTCTACAGGGAGAGACAAAACAAAGACCTGAGCTTAGAGCTAGATATTCCTATAAAGGAGCTACAAATAAATCTACCACCCACGAGGCTAAAGAGAAATCTCCCGGCTGAGACCCCCCAAACGGCCAGCACTGCAGCTGAGGGAGAGCAGCCACAGCACACCTTGTCTTCCTAAAAAGCTGCCTTGTCTTCCCAAAGAGTGAGTGTCTTGGACAGAGCACATGTTTCGGAGGTAGGTGATGTGCCAACGTCCTCCGCCAGTGCAATCAGCTGTGAGCCACCGCAGGGCTGCCTGCCTCCCAGCACG